>NC_091937.1:7342500-7642500 GCF_041260155.1 Ptychodera flava | reverse complement strand
AATTCTTACAGAACTTTTCGAAAACAAGCTGGAGATTCAGAACGGAGCGGCCATGTTGGAAAATGCCCATCGTGTCAGTAGAGCTGCCAAACCAAACTCGAAGTCTGGGCCACCGAGTCATATTATTGTGAAATTTATGAGAAGACCCGACAGATTGCAAGTAATGAGGAAAGCAAAGCAAGCCTTACAGGGTTCTGGTATTTTTGTGACCGAAGACTTGTGTCCATCGGACTACAAAAAGAAACGTCAATTTAGCAGTGTCATGAAGAAGGCGTATGAAGAAGGAAAAAAGGCAAGGTTTGTCAACGGAAGACTTTATGTTGATGGAAGACTGCACCAATGTAATGATGACTGTGAACATTAGATATTGGCAACACCACGAAAAAGCTATAAATCTGATCATGATATAACCGCATGGACATTTAAATTTGACATTTCTAGTATGTTTTTTTTTTTTCGAAGTCTTTATATGCGGAAGTTTATTAGAGTATTTATATATATTTTTAAAATTTATTTAAATTTTGAAACCACATTTAAGTTACTGTTTATATATACAGTTTTTTCAATTTTCTGAATTTTTCGGGTAGGAGCGTTTTTGAGGTTTGAGCCTTTTTTGTTTTCTGTTTCTGTTGCGCGGTTTGAGTCTCTCCGTTTTTTTGTTCTTTTTTGGGGGTTCTTTTTTCGTTGAGTGTTAATGTTTTTGTCTGGGGGTTTGTTTATTTCTTTTTCGTTTTGTGTCACTTTTGTTCGTCTTGCAAAAAATAGAGTTACTATAGAATCTGGAAAGCATTTTATTTACAATTATGCATTGATTGCTAATTATGTCTGAAATCAAAGTTCTGTCATTGAATGTAAGAGGTCTTAGTAGTTTCAAGAAACGTAAACAGGTGTTCAAATGGCTGAAAGATAGTAAAGCCAATATCATTATGTTGCAAGAAACTCACAGTACAATTGATTCCGTAAAATATTGGACAAGTCAACTTAATGGTCATATGGAATTTTCCCATGGTACAAACCTCAGTAGAGGTGTGGTGACTATTTTTAGAAATATCGATTTTGAGATCAGAAATACCATCACTGACCCACAAGGAAGATTTGTCATTATAGATACTTACTTAGCAGAAAAACATTTTATTTTAGTCAATTCATATGCACCTAATAATCAGGGCAGTCATGTCAGTTTTTTAAATGACTTGCTTTCTAAACTAAAGAATATTGTCTCAGACCCATTTGCTTATATTATTTGGGGAGGCGACCACACGTTGCTTTAAACACGGTGTTAGACCGATATGGTGGAAACCCAGACCCCTGGAAGTATTCAATTAAGAGTTTTAATGAAATAATGGAGACTTTTGACTTAATTGATGTATGGAGAGTTTTGAACCCAAACAAGAAATCCTTCACATGGAAACGATTCAACCCAAATGTAGTTATGAGTAGAATTGATTATTTTCTGACAACTGATAATTTACAGTCTGATATCACAGACGCAACAATTGTGCCATGTGTTTGCTCTGACCACTCTGCCATTGTGTTATCCATGAGGTGGGAGCAGACTAAAAGGGGACCATCATACTGGAAATTTAATAACAGTTTATTGAGGGATCCTAACTATGTAGAGTTGATGGAAGAGAATCTTATTCAGTGGACAGGTAACCCTGAAATTACTGATCCTGCTGTAGAGTGGGACTGGGTAAAGTTTAAAATTAAGAAGTGTACAATGAACTATAGCAAAAGAAAGGCCAAAGAGAGAAGACTTAAGATCTTAAAACTTGAGCAAAGAATTAGAGAAATTGAAAATTGGTTAGAAGCGGACCCCGAGAATGAACTAATTTCCCGGGAATACAACTTAGTCAAAGAGGATTTACAGACTGAAATGGACTATATTACAGAGGGTTGTATTGTTAGATCTAGGTGTAATTGGTATGAACTTGGGGAAAAGAACAACAAGTATTTCTTAGGTTTGGAAAAGGCAAACTACAAAAGCTGCAGATTAATAAATTACTTTCCATGAAGGACAATTTAATTCTTGTTAATCCTATGGAGATAAACCAAGAAATTAAAGAGTTCTATCAGGACCTGTACTCTTCAAAAATACCGTCTGTCAATGTGAATAACGGTACTGATCAGAATTTATTTTATAATAACTGTAATATTCCAAAGCTGTCCCAGGAGGATTCAGATTTCTGTGAGGGGTTAATTACCTTAGAGGAAGCCACATTGCAATGAGAGATTTACCAAATAACAAAACACCTGGTAATGATGGGATAACAGCAGAGTTTACAAACAGTTTTGGCATATTCTGGGTACAAAATTGGTCGCAGCTCTAAATAACGGTTTTGAAAAGGGGCAGATGTCACCCTCACAAAGACAGGGTGTAATTACTCTTTTAGAAAAAAAGGGGAAGGATCGTAGATATATCAAAAACTGGAGACCTGTGTCATTGTTAAATACGGACTACAAGATTTGTACAAAGTGTTTGTCGAAGCGTTTAGAAAAAGTTCTTCCAAAAATTATTCATGAAACTCAATCAGCATTTGTTAGCAATAGATATATAGGGGATGTTATACGTTTAATTGAGAATATTATGTCTTATACACATGAAATGAATTTACCAGGTATACTTTTGACAATCGATTTTGAGAAGGCTTTTGATAGTTTGGAGTGGGATTTCCTATTAAAAGCACTTCAGGCATTTAATTTTGGACATTCATTCATTCATTGGGTGAAGTCTTTATATACTAACATTTAAAGTTGTGTTATGAACAAAGGTACGACTACAGGATACTTTCCATTGAGTAGGGGTGTGAGACAAGGTGATAGCATATCCCCAGCACTATTTATACTTAGTTTAGAAATTTTTTTGATAGAGTTACGTAGTCAAGAAGGTATTAAAGGTATTCAAATTTGTGGTAAGGAAATTAAGAATGCCTCCTTTGCTGATGACCTGACATGTTTTTTAAAGGATGTGAGATCAGCGAAAAATCTGTTTACACTCTTAAATGCATTTCAAAGTTTTTCGGGTTTGAAAATTAATTATGATAAGTCAGAAGCACTGTGGCTTGGAAAAATGAAAAAGTGTAAGAAAAAGCCACTTAAAGTCAAATGGCCTAGAGAACCAATCAAGATTGTGGGTATTTATATCTCATATGACAAAGAAGCTGCTTCCAATATGAATATTGCAGGACCAATCGAGAAATTAAAAACTTCGCTCAATTTTTGGAAGAGTAGGGATCTTACACTGCTGGGAAAGATACAAATAATTAAATCAATGGGACTGTCTAAAGTTCAGTATGTAATGTCAATAACAGATATTCCCAATGTAAAACTTAAGGAAATTAATGGTATGTTGTACAAATTTCTGTGGCGTGGCCCAGACAAAATAGCGAGACACACTGTTATAGGTAAAAAGGCAAATGGGGGACTGGAAATGCCAGATATTTATGCAAAATATAAAGCAGCGAGAGTCAATTGGATAAAGAGATATTGTGATGATTCTTTAAAGCATCCATGGAAATTGTTTTTGAAGAGAATTTTATATCCAATAGGAGGTATAGATTTATTGTTGAAATGTAATTTTAATATTGATTTACTTAACATAGAGGTAACTGGTTTTTTCCATAGCATGTTAAAGACTTGGTCAGAGTTGCAAACAGAACAGCCCTCTTTAGACCAAGTCTCTCCACAGAGAAAAATTATTTGGAATAACAAAGATATTTTAATTGCGGGTAAATCAGTGTTTTATCGGGATTTTGCAAATATTGGCATTTATTATCTTGATCAACTCTACACAGAGAATGGCCATAAAATCAGTTGGGAAAATATTCGAAATAAGGGAGTTCCACAGTCTTCAATTCTGAGGTGGTTTGGGTTAATGAAGGCCATACCTAATAGAATGGGCCAAAATGTAGATTTCCATGAACCCGAAGGGGAAGCCAGAGTACAGTTGGGGAATGATTTGGTAGCTTTAAGTAAATGTACGACAAAAATGATCACTGAAAAAATCATTGAGAATATTTTTATTAGACCTCGAGCAGAACATTATTTTTCTCACATATTTGATTTGCATTTTAACTCCTGGGGTGAATTTTATCAGTTGCCACAGAAAATTACTATTGATGATACAAAACTTCGTGAGTTTCAATTTAAGATTCTTCACAATATTTTAATGACAAATGTGTATAAAATGAAACCCCCAAGAGTGGAAAGCGCTTTGTGCACATGTTGCAAGCAGGAAGAGGAAACTTTATTGCATTTGTTATGTGAATGTGAATATGTTATGTTATTTTGGGATAAATTTTTTCTCCTTTGGGGTTGTAAACTAGGGTTGCAGAGTAAACTAAAAGGTTGGCAAATTGTTCTTGGAGATCCAAGTCTCTCATGTCTTGTAAACTTTCTTATTCTTCTTGGTAAAAGGTTTATATACATTAGTCGTTGTAAAAAGGTTAAGATAGAATTTATAGCTTATAAACAATATGTACAGTCAATACAAAAAATCGAGTATAATATTGCAAACAGAAAGAACAAATTTGACTTTCATATAAAGAAATGGGCTGGATACCTAAAACTTGTTACTTAGGACCAAACATTCAATGCAAACAATTAACAATGTATGGTATTTATTTAATTGTTTTGATTGTATAACTTTCCAGATATTTCCAGACTTAATCAAACATAACTTTGTAAAAGCATTACTGTAACTCAATAAAAAACTAATAAAAAAAAAAAAAAAAAAAAAAAACATCACCGCTTAGCACTGCATCGCTAAAATGACATAGATACACTTTTCAACCATTCTTTTCAGAAAAAAGAAAAATAAAGCTACCAAAATTCTGATCAGTTTATGTTCAGCCCTCTTCATGGCGTTGTTGATGTTCCTGATTGGTGCATTGTTTGTTTATCTTGGTCCTAAAATACCTGGTATTTGTGCTACCATAGCTGTTTTACAACATTATTTCCTGTTGGCTGTCTTTTCCTGGATGGCACTTGAAGCGGCGTACTTGTATCTGCAGCTGGTCAAAGTGTTTGAAAAGTACATCACGCATTTCATGGTCAAGTTCAGCTTGATTGGTTGGGGTAAGGAAAATGGCTTTCATACCTATCAGCATAAACTTCGTACTACATAATTAAAATATAATTTCGTTTGAGAATACAACTGACAGTGTTTTTTCTCGGAAATTATCATTATCGAATTTGTTTTAAAGTCAACGCTAAGCTATTTTCCAGTCTTCGTGTCTCCCTTCGGCAGACCTTGGAAGAGATGTAAATCAGAAATCCTCTTCATTTATCCTGTGTTCAGTCTTCTTGGACATCTGCGATAAGAAAATTAAATTATTCTAATCACCCAATGAAGGAGTGATCTGTTTCAATACTCGCATCTATTTCTGTCAAGGTATCCATATCGCATTTAAACCATTAATTGTGTTAAAATCACAAAAAAAGATCTCTAGTTTTTCTCTTACATGAGATACCGAATGCTTAAATATGATATTTAAGAGGTATGTCTTCATTCGCTGTTACCCAGTTATACGATGTATAAATTTTCATATTGCAAGAAGTATATCGAGTAATCACGTTTGGGTTGCATAGCTATGGAATACGTTTTGATGGAGGTATAGGGGACAGTGTAGATTTTCCGTGACAATGTATCACAAGTTATTTTTGACCCAAATAAGTCCACATCAGTTTTACAATTGTTGAAACATCGTAATTTATGAAATAATATCACATGAACAGTTTTGAGTAGTCTTCATATATGGCTTACAGTTTTGTCGTCCATTTTCCTAAATTATTATAGGCGTTCCTCTTGTTGTCGTAGTCATTACCCTTGCTGTAGGTGTTGACAACTACGGTTACATGTATGACGACAGGATGTAAGTACAGTGTGGTATCATTATCTACGAATTACTTAAAATTTTCTGTCGACTGATTGGTCAGTTCAAGCACCTGCCTCTCCGTTTTCTCGTTGATTTGTCGACTGAGTGACAGGTCGACCTTCTGACTGATCGACCTCCTTACTGCTATATCATCGGTGTTTTGAACTTGGCATTTGTTGAGCAGCTATAACTCTTAGGGTTCATATCTTGAATGACGTTCCCATAAAACTTCAGTTTGCTAGAGTTAGAATGTACATAAATCGTAACAGTTTGACAATGAATATCGCTTGACTGATCATGTCATTTGATTTGTGATAAAGTTGAAAGTGACTTTTTCTGTTTAAATAATAGTAGTGTATGGGTCAAATCTGCCATGTGGCTACCATAAGTAAATTAAACAAGCTGTCACCATCAAGCTGTTTACTTGGAAATGGGATGATGGGAATTTGATATTTGTTTTGTTTGTGGTAACAAATGAAGGGCAAGCATATTGATGGTCGTGCTATATCTCTGGAATTACAAATTTTCTACGTAACTCCTCTTTAAAGTGTTACATTTTGAAGATTTCAATGAGCACAGCGATATGAATAGTTGCTAAAATATACCAAAATAATGTCAATTGGTACAATATTATATAGATTTCACGACTGAATATGTTCCTAAATTTACTTTTTCCAGTTGCTGGTTGTCACAGTACGCCTTCTACGGTGCATTCCTGGTTCCTTTCGGCATCGTTCTCATCTTCAACAGTGTCATCTTCTGTCTTGTCATTTATCAAATATGTGGACTCAACTCAAGGGCGATGACTTCTGGTGATCGATTCAGTATTCAAGCACAGTTGAAGGCAGCTATAGCGTTTATGGTATTGCTTGGTCTGACGTGGACTTTCGCCATATTTGCTATCAGTGAAGCCAGCCTCGTTTTCATGTATCTATTCGCAATATTCAACTGCCTTCAGGGATTGTTCATATTCGTATTCCACTGCGCGTTGAAGACAGACATCCAAAATGGTTGGAAGAGGACTTTCTGTGGACGAGAGAACGCTCCTTACGAATCAAACGGTATGTATTCAATGACATTTTCCTCATTCTTCTAAAACATTGAGCTACCGACATACAGTTTTCACATGACTGACAGTGTATATGTCACAAATGCTTGTACATGTATAACTTCTCTGTGTGTGACCACCTGATTCTGTCGGTATATAAGAACCAAGTGACAAGACACTGGGGCCTCGTATTGAGACCTCATGTACAAACACATAATAGAACATAGCTGTCAAATCTTCCCATTTTTCGTTCTATAAGAAAAAGTAGTCTGAAGTTCAAATGTTGCTTGGATTGTGTATGTTTTTTGCAGCGAGTAACAGGACGTCTTCCACTGGCATTCAAAGTGCTGCCGATAAATATCTAGAAAAAGACAATAACATCTAGAGTCAGGTAAGTTTAGATATTGGATAGTGATCGAGACATATTGATTTAGCTATATGTACCATAAAACTACTCATCACGGCCGAGTGTCCCGATCGGAAATAGCTGCATCATTTGCCAGTATTGGTGAAAGAGATTGTTTTGTCACCAAACGTTCATGAACAGCAAACAAGCGTAGCAACTTGAAATAATCGGCGCGATTTGTTACAGTATAAACGACGACAATGACGATCACAGTTGTCATCCACTCGTTGTGATGTACAAAAAGGGAAAACAAAGTAGCAAAACGTTTTGTTATGTTTTACTTTCTCTTTTCTTGCTTTCTTCTTTCCTTTTCTTTCTTCTCCATATTTCGTTCTGTTTCTATGATTTCTTTAAAAAAGTTTGATTCTCTTTTTCTCAGACACAGCAAAATGCCATACCAAATCGTACACGATCAGTTAGCTCACTCTGCCAATTCCTTAAACCCAGATTCGTACCTCTTTCCAGCTTGAAACATTAACCCTCTTTTAAACAGACAATGACAAGTAAACAAACTGTTTTTTCATTTGAAATCTCTCTGCTTTCCAGATACTTCAACGACAACGTGAGCGATTCGGCGTTGTCTTGGTAACACTAACAGTAGAACACTCTGAAAAGCAAGATAAAACGTATCATAAACAGAGAGACCTGAAGATAATCTTCTGAAACACGGAAGCAATAAAGAGAAACAATTCGTGTGTATGTATGATATTTTATGCGAACACGTAATTCAGAAAGAAGAACAATATTAGAAATCCGTCTTTAGATAACGAAATAGAAGAACCCGTAGAGCTGAAGCAAAGAACAGTCAATCAACGTTAGGAAATTTCACCACGAGATCAGGCTTACATAGTGTATTTTATATTTTCATAGAACAACAACATTTATCTACTCAGTGTTGCCGACTGAGGTATGTCACTATGTATGACAAACACGCTAACGGAACTTTACAACCAGTGCCTCGCAGATGGCATTGATTTGCAATATACCATAAACCGAGACACATTGCATGTTTGCATTTTAAAGCAACAGCATCTTATACACCCTTAGTTTTCCACACTGCGTAATGATGCTATCTGGTCACTTTTAAGACCAATGTATGTTCTCATTTCCCGATATTTTTATCTACTTGTAGTTTTCTAAAGTTTACAAGTTTTCCTGTTGTGGAATTTTACTTACGTGTTTGTGTATTTTCGATAATCGATCATCAATTTTAAGTTTAAGGCATGCCTTTGTCTTACGTAATAAAGGTTATAAAAGTTGTTGATTTGCTGAAATTGACATTAAGGTAGTATGCGCCTCGAAGATAAAAGACTTAAAACTTTTGCTCAAACTTTTAACCATTCTCTCGCTAAATCAACAATAAAAACCGGTATCACCGTGCAAAGTTTGGAAATAGCTAAACAAGTGATCCAACGTTCTGCAATATTTGAAATTCGAATTTAAAATGGCCGCCATTCCTGTGTTAACTCTATTGGGGGGATTAAATTTTGGATAAGACTGTGAACGTTTTCTTTCTCCAAGAGCTTTAAAATGAACCCGGACAAGTGGTAGATTTGAAAAGAATTGTAGAAATTTGAGAGTGTGACTATCTATTCCCTAGGCGCGTTCTACCAAGTTAACGAACGAGTATAACAGCAGCCCGTTGATGTGACATTTGGAAGTTGTGATAGAGCTAGAGTGTTTGTGTTAATATGACTGTGTCTTCTCACGTACATGCCCGAAGATTTGATAAAAATGAAATCGATCATATTCAGATGATTTTGATGACATAAAGAACGCCACTGATCGAAAAGAAGAGAAATTCAAGAAGGATGCAACAAGTGTGTCCCACGGTCTTTGTCTAAAGAAAAAAAAACATGTCCTTGACATATCTCTCAATCTTAAGAATTGAAGTTACATCATGAAGACGTATGACCATGCGATACTTGACAATACCAAATGCAACCTACTCAATAATTAAACACATCCTCAACGTAATTGGAAAGTGCTTCTCCCCAATGTCATTTGATGTAGTCTAGTAAAACCTACCGGTAATATGCATGGATAATCGTAGACTTGGTTAAAGTCTGTCATTTGTGAATGTTTGCTATAAGGGTGAACGTGATAATTTGTCTGCTATTTTCATGTGAAACACGTGAGTGGGGGAGCGCAATGAGTGAGGTGAACGCTATACAGCGGAGTTTCTTCCGGAATTATGGTGAATCCAACAGAAACTAACTCACTACTGCGCAGACTCAAAGGTATCGCGTTTCATCGCTGAGAAAACCTCTGGCCTGGGCTGCCAATTCCAAATAGGTTTGTATAAAATAGGTTTGTATGAAATAGGAGAGATGCAAGAGAAACTAGAAAAATGATTTTATTTTTGAAAATTCACCGACTTGAACAAAGTTTAAGATAGTTGAAAAAACAAACAAAAGGCAGGGTTCGACCCGTGTGCCGCGGCGCGTATGGGACAATACGCCCTAATATCTCTTGTGCATTATCCAAAATTTTAAAATGGCGGCTTCACCGAAACCGGTGACGGCAGCCGAAGCAGCCTCATATAAACGAAGGGATGCAAACAAGGTCATCGCCCAAGTCTTGCAATGACTGGGAAAGCAATAGAACTGATGAAATATGAACATGCATCAAATGCTGACTTTGCTGCATATTTAACCGACATCATTTCGAATTTCAGGAAAGAGGCAATATTTATCAACAAGAAAGTCGTGCTGCCGCAGACGGGACGACCCCCTTCCCTTAAAGCCTACAGATACAATGGTCAGTCTAATACACATTACATTTGGCAATCAACAGAAAGGAAAGAACCGAAAGCGAAGAATAAGTAAATCGCACTGAGTTCAATCAACATTTTAGTAAATGCATGAAGACCAACAGCGGAAAACACCAGCATTTGCCACGTAGGGTTTCAAAACTACACAAGATTTTCTCAAATGCTGCGAAATTAAGTTAAACGTGCATACTAAATATAACCTTAAATTCCCCCAAAGCCTGTGAGTTCATTGCAATCGTAATGGAGTGAATTGAAGGTTTGAGCACAGCCCCCTCCCCTCCTCCCTGCATGGGTGGAGGGACTGTGGTGTGGGCAGTGAGGATCGCCAAAACCCACGCTTGGAGAGGCAACATTACTACCGCGTACGTCCAAGAAGAGTCACAGAAAATGCTGAGGGAATAATGTGCTAGTCTGGGAGCAGTATCAACAAATCAGGCAATAAAAGGGTCATCGAACATAAATAAGCGCCCTCGATGGAGAATATAAAAGTAATAAGTCAACTCTGAAGTTCCAATCAAGCTAAAGGCGTCATCTACACTGCTACAGTTAGACGTGTTTGACGTCGATAATAAGAAGCTGTACATCTGTACAACTTAACTGACCACGTGTTTTATAGTGACTTGTAAGCCCGTTGGGCTGGATGACCTCTCATAATGTATGACTTATAATCAGTTTACTTTGTATTAGTGATGTCATAAGTCACTATAATAAACAAATCTACTACTTCTACTATTAGTATTCAATTTATGAACCTCTTCATCCGAACAGTAAACTTAGTCTACTGCTAGCTACCATACTAAACTAGAGATTCTATTGTACGAGGGGCTTTCATGTCATCTCTTACGAAAACTATTGCTTTGAAAATACGTGTCAGTAACATGCACCGCCAAAAGACACATACCTTAGGAGAACTTTGATTCACTGAAATCTTTAAATTTCTGAATTCTTCAATTCTGTGTGTATATTCTCAAAAACAATGCAGAAGCTGCTTCTACCCTTGTCTCCCAGTTTCTATGGTAAATGTCGATTGTTGTTTTATTCTTCATATTGAATCGAAATTATTTATCACAGTTCCCTTTAATGGGGACTTTATAAAACTCCACCATGCAAATTCAGTTTGTGTAAAGAATAATTTTATTGAACAGTTTTGCGAACGTTTAATCATTTCAAGATATGTGTATCAAACCTTAAACTAATCAGCGACCATTTAATGAGGGAAACAAATCAGAACCTATTCATAACTTTACTCAAACTTCCTTTTTTCGTTGTGGATAAACAAGCCAAAAGCTGTAAATATTTTTACTTATATGACACACCTATGTTTGTCTAGATCTTGTAATTGAACAGCTGTATTATAATTCATTCGTGAATGCTCCATATAACGTGACCACAAACGTAACAGAGCAGTTCGGATCTGAGGCTTTATTTGATGTGCGTCAGGCATCAGAGTTGTACGGAATAATTGAACTGCGTGACAAGGACGCAAACCAAATCTGACACCAGCCTTTACCTGACCAGAGTTAAAGTCTATCGCTTAGTTAATCTGTTTCATCATAGCTAATATCAAGTGCCATCTGTCATTTAGAGGTCACATAAATACAGACTTTAACAGACTGAGACCAGATTTTACAAAATCAAACAGGTCAGACGTATCGGGCCGCTGGTTGTAAACGGCAGATACACTCAAGGCGAAGTAAAAATTCCTGCTGGTGAGTAAACACCCTCCGACATTACTGTGTTAAACTTATGGCCGTTCAATCTTTGTGCACTAAGTATTTGAGCTTAAATATTTTCAAGAAGCAACAAACATCCAATGTGCTTGATAACTTAAAACATGAGCTTCGATTTTAGTATGTCACTGGACTATAGTTACTCAGTCTATGCATTGCGTGCCATACTTTACAGAGGAATTTTTAGCCGAATAAAATGTGCAGATAACGCACTTCGACCGGTGTAACTCTTATGCATATTGGTGCGACATTGAATGTCTAGACTTAAAAACATTGTCTCCGCATGGTATTATTTCTTTCACATTCAATTGCAACATGGCCAAAATCATAACAAAAGCCTTGGCTTGCTATCAACAGATATAAAATGACATTGTATCTATTTAGTATTCCACAATGGCACTCTTCTGACTTCTGTGCGCTCTCTAATACAAACAACATCTAGACAACATAACTTAAAGGGAGGAGGTCGTCGGAACTGCGCCTGTGCGACTTTCTTGTTGACAATTTTAGTATTTTGAACATCTTTTCTGTGTGTCTGATAAAAAGACTTAAAGGGGTATAGTCATCGGAACTGCGCTCAAAGGTCGTATGGGACCCATACGACCAATGGCAACAGTGTATCCAAGGTACTCTTGTGATTGATGAAAGTAAAAACATGTCTGTCATAATCTACACCGTATTGCAGCTATGATGATAAGGTGCATCTAGATATCGTGCATGAAATACATTGTTTATAAACAATAAACTCGCACAGGCGCAGTTCCGACGACTGTTTCCCTTTAATGAGCGCGTAACGTTAGTGCCATTAAACTGTTTATGGAACTCTTACGAAGCAAAACCCAATAACGTTGATAAACAGAATAAGTTATCATAAGTACGTCCCCTTCTTGTCTGTAGATGGTATGTCAGGAGTCGCATTTAATTTTTTAGATTGACTAAATATTTCAGAAAATGTTACTATTGAGAAGAGGACTTGCTGAGGTTCTCGTTAGATAACTTCTGCTTTAAACGGCGGTCGGTATGGTGTATTATGTTTGTTGATATTTCTAATCTGTGTTGAAATTGAGAAATTTGAAGATAGCTGAATTTGAAAATGAGTTTATTCAGTCTTGTCAATAGTGCAATGCGAAACCTCAAAGGGACAAACTCGCTCTTTTAGATATTTGTTTTCATGAATTTTGTTTGATATTACAAGTATAATTTATGTTGTTTGACTTCTTGAAACATGCTGAAATACTGGTCATCTGTTCACAACCTCAACTCTGCCTGCAGCAAGACAAGATTATACATTCCGCGAAACATTTCACGGTCTGTACCAAAAAATCCACTCACACAGTACAAGATCCTCATCTGCTGAACATACACTATTACATGGAATTTAGACATCATGCAAGATTTTGAAAGGAGATCTTGATTGGTGGTGCTTTTTCTTACATTCTGACATCGTTCACTTGTCAGAGGAAAACAATCTGGAATAGGTAAAATCTATTTAGTCTGGGGGTCACAAACGAAATCATCTGTTTAAATTCAGCAAAGCATATTGTGACACTTTTGCAGTTATGTACCGTCGTCATTTTGTACACTGAGTGACTTTGAGCAAGTATTCCATGTTTTCTTCAACATCACAAAAAAGTCAAAAACAGCGACTTGTCTGTTCAAGAAAAAAGGCTCTTTTCGCCCAATTTTTCTTTTCATAATTTCGCTTGTTGATTATGATAAATTTTTTTAAATATTTTTCGACTTTCAGCGGTGACCTGGCGACTAAATGCATTCATTGTGAAACGACAAATGTTTCCTTCTGTTCTGTTTGTTTTGCTTTGTCTTGGGGAGTTAGTGCTCTGTTTTCTATCTTTTCTTTCTTTTCGGATATTGAACTTTGTTACTTTGTCACTGGAAGTAATGTCAATGGTCTTCTGCATCAGAAAAATTAGTGAATCTTAAAACAGAAAAACACGATATCGTTGCGGAAGGTGTAAAAACTACTTGAACCAATGATCAGTACCGGGTGTACAATATAACCAAACATTTGGCCGCGACAATTGTATTTTTCAAGTATTATCTCGAAGTAATGTTTCAATATTCAATAATTTCAAACCAAAGCGCCATGTCATCTCCGCTGCCAGTATCACAGACAGCTTGTCAAACGGTTGAATATCCCTGACTTAGAAACACAGAGCCTAAGGTTTTTGCGTAGTGATGGCAATTGATAATAAAACTGTCGAAAAACTGACATTATCAACCCGCGATAAAGTACCATGAAAAAATCTGTTTATTCAAGGCAGTGCATTACTTGTAGTACCATGGCCTACAGGTCAAGTCGGAAGTTGGTACCTGTGCACGTATTCCGCAATTCGTGATCTGACCTGCTCATAATGCTCAAAAAGGGAAGTACGGGGTGTGTTCTATTTCAGACTAAACACTGGTGTGACAGATAGAGGCTATTAGTAAACAATTTTCATGTGGGATACAATGAACATGTCATTTTATGTGTTGATCTTTAAACTTATTTCAAAGAAACGTCATTTTCTGTTCTGTTCTCTGTCACTGACGATGTATACTGAAATTTTCTCATGCTTGTAAGGCCAAAAAATATGTGTGTTCCGATAACATACCTCCGATGATTAGGGAAGATAAGTAAATATGTGTGTTTCCGATAACATACCTCCGATGATTAGGGAAGATAAGTAGGGCGATTTTTTATTTTACATTTGTTGTCTAAGACGCACAAATGACGGTAAAGATTAGAGAATTTTTTCGGAATCATTCGGAAACAAGTAATGTCTTAGGTTCGGAGGGTTCTCTAGGGTCGATTGTGTTACTGAAACACACGTATTTTTTGTCTTACAAGTTTGTTGGACGTGAACATGGCATATTTAACCAAACTGGTATATACTTAACAGAACCATGCTCTTCCCATCACGGTCTGTGCAAGAACTGAGGACTAGCGTTCTTATACTGACTCGGTTATTTAAGCAATAAAGCACACCCGGCGATGGTATACCACGAGATTTTGACCCGTTCACGACATATATGCACGGGTGATAGCGAGTGCATGTATGGAGTGAACTGGTCAAAATCGAGTTACATACCGTCACTGGGTGTGATTTATTGCCTCTATCATAACAGTATATTGAAATTCCGGCATGGAACGTCAGAAAAGGATTTTTGCTCTTGCCGAAAGCTCGTGCGTGTACCAACAGTGGTATATTGTGAATATACCACGGTTCTTTTCACGTGTCGACTGATCAGATCGCTGCACTTGGTATTATACTTATTATATTACCATGCCCTGACCCTAACATTTTAATTGGTCGAGCTGAACCACGTGACTGACCACAAATACACAGTGATGGTTTGTTTACATGCCCGTGAATATGAAAAGTAATATTAACATCGTAACTTTACAGCTAAAACGTAAATTGCGATTTGTACAGGGATCATAATCAATCACTTGTCAGCCTTTTTCCCTAATTTTTTTACAGCGCGCGTGACCGTTCGTCAAGTATTCCACAAGTTCTGAGCCCCGTTGCCTTTCGCGTGGGAAGTTTTCGTAAATTTTAAGGGTTTTCATTGGTTCGTTGATAACATAACGGAAATAAAAAACTCCGCCCTGACCATTAACGTTTATCTATGGGCTCGGACGAGAGGAAAGCCAAATTAACGGGCTCGGCAAGCCCGTTAATTTTGGGTGATATTATATATGGTCCTAATCAGTATTGTTTCAGCGGCCCTTTTCTGCTAGAAAAGTATTTAGAGAGAGGCAAATAGTTTTGCCTATGCTAACTTTAAGTTAATACTACTGGTAAAAACTGGCTGTGACCATACATTTTAATGCTGTGTAATTTATCTATTACTGTACGGATCTCGGAGTCAATTTTCGTACGGGTACAGGCATGACATATCTATAAAACCCCTTTCCTCAGGGCAATACTAATTTATTTATTATTGACACGTGAGCGCTGTAAGGAATGTTTGAAACAGTACCTCTACACTATTTCTAACTGAAAAACATTCAAGAGATGTGAAAGGGCGGATATTGGCTTTTTTGTTGGCTAAGATTCATAAATTACGGTGAAGATTAAAGACTTTGGTCAAAATATTTCAAAAATGCGAAATACGCATGATTGTGTCCAGTTTCACAAAACTGCAGACTATTTACGACTGAAAAGCATACCCAGGAGATATTAGTGGGCAGAGATTGGCTTTTCCGCGTTCAACAGCCATGTCTTACTCTAGTGTCAAGAAAGACTCGTTGAAACGAAATATACTTTAGTGAAGTGCAATGATATTGGTGTAATGTGCTATTCGAGAGACTAGTTTTTTGTTCAAGTTCATAATACTTTAGAGAATGTTAAGTCAATTTTCTACAATCGCTTTTACTGTTCCTACACAATATCTTCATATTTCAGTCGAAAATGGCAAGTCGTCACCTTTTTCTGGGCTTATTTATTGTTATACTCTGGCATAGCGCATGGGGATATCAAGCAGATCGGCTTTGTTTAAATTTGAAAGAAGAAACAAAAACATACGATCGTGATGGTAAGTAAACCTTTTAAAATCAAAAAATGGATAATTTCACAATCAGAGTCCTTAGTCCATAGCGTTACAATTCACTGTCTGACTAGGAGGATATTATTATCACATGTGTGCTGTAATAATAATATCGTGTAGCAATTATGACCTTTCCAGTAAACGTTCTACGACGGAAATCATTCTTTCGATTTACATGTACCAGTCTTTAAGGTAATATGCACCTCGAAAGTGAAAGACTTAAACTTTTGCTCAAACTTTCCTCAGTGAAACTTTCTACCATTCTCTTACTAAAGCAAGAATAAAAATCAGGGGTCACCATGCAAACTTTGGTCCTAGAGAGACAAATAATTTGTGATTTCTCAATATTTGAAATTCAAAATGGCCGCCATCCCTGTGTTAACTCTATGGAGAAAAAATGAATTTTCGAATTTCGAAAAACTAAGCCATGGAAAAGTTTTCTTTCACCAAGAGCTTTAAAATGAACCCCCACAAGTGTTATATAAGAAGAGAATTGGTAAAGTTTGAGTGTCCGGATTTCTGTCTCTGAGGTGCATTCTACCTTAACATGTTAAGCCTTTTGGGTGAAAAGATTTGCCTCTTATCGCTCTTTACTTTGGGATTTACAAAATGATTATCCTGTATAACTGATATATCGCATGCAGAGCTCCCTCCCCCCCTCTCCCTCTCTCTCTCTCTCTCTCTCTCTCTCTCTCTCTCTCTCTCTCTCTCTCTCTCTCTCTCTCTCTCTCTCTCCATATTTTCTAACCAACTTGAGCATTCTATGTTACAGTAATTACTGTTGAACTTGACTACAAATTTGTGTGACGCAAATAGAGAAAACTGAAGGTGGCCAGTTAAATTGACGTGACCTGTAAAGCTCATGTCAAAAACCTAAACAATTAAAAATTCGAAGATTGATGTTCGATTTATAAGTTTTCTTACAAGCCTCTTTAACAACAAACCTAACCTGCTCCGTTTCTATGAACAATTTCACATAACAACTGATTAAATACTTATTTTGATTATTTTCAGATATACTTTTGATTGGAGACAACACCCCAAAAATAATCAAAACTTTCGATGCTAGAACGTATTGGCGATGTTCCCATCAAAGCAAATCAGAAATCGCAAGGCAGCTAGCGATTCTTTCTAAATTTTCACTGTTTGAACTTATCCGCAACCACATACAAAAACATACCATGTCTAGGAATAAAGATTTACTCAAGGGTTACTGGATAGGCTGTAATAGCGAAGACAACGTCGAGAAATGCCATTTCACATGGATTGACGGCATACAAGTTAAAATAAGCCAATCAACGTTGGCTACTGATACGGAAGAGAGTCAAAATTGTGACAGTAATCTAAAGTCAACATACTCACCAACATCACCACCCCTGTCGTCGTCACTGTCACCGCTATCGACGTCATTGTCGTCACCATCGTCGCCACCGTCGTCATCTTCGTTGTCGTCGTCGTCGTCATCATCATCATCAACATCATCAACATCATCAACATCGACATCATCATCATCATCATCATCATCATCATCATCATCAACATCACCGTCATCATTACCACCCCCAGCATGTTCAACATCATCAGATTCGTCACCATCATGTTCACAATCATCATCATCAGAAGAAGAAACGATCGGGAAGAAGAAGAAGCGGGGGGAAATGCAAAAGAAGAACAGGGAGGAGAAGGAGATGAAGAGAAAAGATACGAATCAACAGAAGAAAGGGAACAAAGACATACGGTTGAAGCGACCAACCCCATGGTTTGCTGTCGTATGCGGTTCGTAAACACAATTTTCAATATCGAATTCGGAAACTAAAACGTTGGTAGCAAGGCCACTGAATTTTAAGGTGATTACATGGTTTGATGAGAAATAAAGCCAGCAACATTTATTCGTATGCTGAGACTATGAAACACGTGAAGAAGTATGTCAGACGTTTAAACTTGGTTTTCGTGACAAGTCAATGATGAATGTTTAACCTTGGCCGAACTGATATTTATCTTAAATGACTCATATTCTCACAGGAATGTACAATCTGGGAGAGATCAAAGTACTTGTTTCGAGATGGAAGACGTTGACTACTCAGAATCGATCCTCAAGCCTTTCATCTGTCAATTCCGTGAGTTAAAACTTTACTCCCGCAATCATAGAATGTTCCCATACACAAAGCAATTTGGGAACTTATTACTCGTGCAAGCAGTCATTTCTTTTCACGTTTGTTTTATTCCAATGTCATTGTTCATTATTCGACAATTGATCGTTATCTTGAAGTTTATCAGTGTTTTGCATCATCATCATCATCATCATCATCATCATCTCCGAAATTCCAATTATTACCTCACTCAGGTTATGCTACAACGCGTATAGCGTCGCCGAAAACAAAGTGCCCGGCTGAGATCACTTCGGACCACAACGTCCTTACTTATTGGCAAAGTACTGTTGAATGTGAGGATGCAAATCAGACATGTCCCTATGGGAACAAAACCGGCGGCATGGCATGGAGGAAATGGTTTGTATTACCTTAATCCCCAACACGTAATAATCAAACAATCATGTAATACTAAACCAATATAACCACGCGTATGATTAAACATTACAACATTGTACTGAGCTAGTGTTACATATTTTGCCCGGCGCCATTACATATAAGGCTAGTGTTTAATAATTGGATGGTCATTGTAAACGTTAGGATGAGACAGATAAGAAGGAGAAACTGACTTGAGGAGTATGACTTTGCGTAAAGTGTACCTAGCGAACTCTTCAGATCTGGAGAAAATTATCAAATTATTGTACAATTTCAACAGAGCCACTCCTTGCATCTGAGATAGACAAACAAAAATGTATAAACATATCGTTGGTTGTCGAGAGTCTGAAGATGATGTAAAATGTCTTACGCTATTGCTTTTACAGCTTGTCTTATTAATGTTGCAATTACTTTTATCATATACCCATGCCAATATCGCTGGATCTCGGTGAAGTAAAATATAATGATAAACGTTATCAATATTGTGAGTGTTCACAAACTATATTTACAACTTACAAGTCAACAAAGTAAACAAAAACAAAATGGATGCCGCTCTCCGTCTATACGACGTTTGCAATATAACGATTTGAAGGGCTTTAAGGTACAAGGATATTTTGTGACAGTGTGACGTCGCGATACCTGTTGACGTCACGATGACTCTCAATGTAAACAAACAAAATGGTCGCCACGCTTCACTCCTAACGACGATCTTGCGCGATCGAAATCGGGAGGATTTTGAAGTAAAGGAGAGATTTAGAGGAATATCGATTGTAGCACTATATATTGAACAATAAATAGTTCTTTCAGTGTGACTATTGTTAGGTTCCATTATCTTTTCTTATGGTATTCGGTTAGATGCGTGAAGTTAATGAGTGAAGCCTGTTCACATAAATAGTTTCATATTAATGCGCAGCGGGATAAAAGTAGAGACAAACAAATTATGATATTTCCCCAATTGTTAAAATTCTGAGCATGTGTATAATATAAATTTGTTATCAGCAAATATCGTCTGTTCTTTCAGTTGTATCAGCATTTTTCGTGTTTACACTAACGCTGATACGATACAGGATCAAGCGATGTTGGGTATGTAATAACCTCAAAAAATCAAACCGTATATCGTGAATCCTTCGCCGACAGTCAACGTAACGGCGAGTGGGGTATGGCGAACACGTCGGCATGTACACCGCGAAGAGAGTCAACCATAGAGGAACGCCTGAATCATTTGGTTAACATCACTATTCCTCCAGGTAAGAAATTGCACATGCGCACATGAACGTGCGCTAGTGTATCCGCGTATTCGAGCTCGCATTTACCATACAGTGTCGAATACAACATATCATTCATACGTTTGTCTGTAAGCTCTCACTTGGTATTTTTGGGCATAGTCCGTGACCAGCTTTACAATTCTCACTCAGTATCAACAATCGCTAAGGAAATTAGCGTCATATGTATAAAGATTATTATATGGTAACATGAGAGTAGCTAACACAAGCAGGGAACTTGAATTTAATCCTTCGTTTTCGTCGAAATGTTAAACAAACCTTGGTGATAAGTCCCTACCTCTTATGCTTTTGCAGGGCAAGCTAAGAAGGTTGCCGAACAATTGGCCAACATCACCTCTGAAGCGGAACATTTTGGGGAGAATGACGTCACACTTTCTGTTGACGTCATAGATAACATTTTAGAAAGTGAAACAGACGGGACCGAGATTGGGGTAGCTGAAGATGTGCTTCTCAGTGTCGATAATTTGCTACACGTCGATCACGGAGTCTTGGTTGCCAGTCAACAAAATGAAAATGCTGCTGCAAGGCAACAATGATAATAATGTTTAATTCTAATATCAAGGCTACAGCCTAAAACAGAATTTTATACATTTACTTAGAGAATTGTTGATGAAAGGAGCGGGAATATTGTCACATAAATTGTGTCAACAGTGTACTAGAGCTCCTACAGTTTTCGCCAAATTTTCCTTTCCCCAACTATGTCAATCTTTCTTATCCTGCTTTAAGTTTCAGTAAATTGTTGGGAATTTGTTTGCTGGTAGTCAATAATTTTTTTGGGGGGAGAGGCTTGTTTTTGTTTTTGTTTTATTTTGTTCCCTGTTTTTCATGAGAAGCAAGATCATTGTCGATGTTTAAATACAAGTAAGTGATATACTGTAATGAATCATACTCAACTTACACAAATACAGAAATGAAACTGTAAAATATATATTCGTATCATCCACTAGAGCTGACACATATGTTTACAATGTACCATAAAACAATGTCACTTGCTCATCAACTTCTATCGTGTTTACCTTTCGACAATCAAGTAACCACTATCCATTAGATTAAAATTTACCTTTCACTAAAGTGAAAAATCCTTTTATCTTTCATATCCCTCAGACTCATCGAATCTGTGGAGAAACTATCTTTGATTGTGAACTTTTTAAATGATTCCATGGATACTGGAAACCAGTCTGTAACCATACAAACAGAAAACATCGCAATGACCTTAGCAGAGATAAATACTGAATCGTTTACCGGACTCAAGTTCCGTCACTCATCAGGCAAAGTAAGTTATGTTTCTAAAGGTTTACTCGACATGAACAATTGTGATTGGTACTGAGACCTTCTAGACAACGAATTTTCCTCAAAAACTGAGCTCGTAACTCCATTAAAGTATTATAAATATTTCTAAAAGTTTATATATTGGAACATGTTTCGATTTGCACTTGGCATCATTGTTCATGTGAGAGAGAATTTAGATAATTTCTATAATATTTTTCTTTCCCCTGAACAAACACGGCGATGTTTCTGGTCAAAAACAGCACAATAGTTGTCAACATTATCAAGTCAAAAAGGATGTGTCATATCGCGTTATCTGCCCTAGATCTTTTGTTACGCTCAGAAAGGCGTTAGAGCGGGGGAAATTGTCATGACATAAAATACGAACTATAGCCTTAAATGAAAATCACAGACGTTTTGCATGATTGATACAGCAACTTTTTAACATGTAAATTTCGACTGGAGCGTTGTACAGGGGAAGGAAAAATGCGTGTCAGAGATTATTTAATTTACTGTCATGTGATCCTAATGCAGACAATAATTACAAAATAAATTTAACGGTATTAACCAATATCCAGGCTTTCAGAAAACTTATACTATATTAAGTGCACAAATTCAGTGAGAATGAAATGATAATTAGAAGGGCCAAATACTTGTCCTAGAACCTTAACTCGAAGAATCTTCGTAATATACTGACGACCTCCCTCCCCCTCCTCCGCCATCTACAATTTTATATACTCAAACATTGTTTGTTGTCGAACTTGTATCCATGGGACAGGTAGAGTAGAAAAAGTTTGGAGGTTAAGGTGCGAAATGATTACACTGTGACATATTTCGCTTTTCCTGGATCATCAGTGGTCATGGTTTTAATGTGACTGCTGACTCATGGCCCTAAGAAAATATTCCAACAAGCTGCTAATTATACGTAACTTGATAATGACTTACAATACAAACTAGTGCCACACACTGAGCTAATCAGTACTTCTTTCCTAACTAATAGGTGATATCAAAGTGGGCCTTGATCGAGCGACAGGTCACTGTACTTCACATAAACACGGGGAATTTAGACCAGTTTACAGGTTCCTTAAAATGTGGTTTTACGAGTTAATGTCGTGATCATTTACTATAACAGAATTAAATTGATGAGGGATTATGCTTTGCTGCAAAGCACGAACAAGAAAACGGAATAACTTGCATTCGAGAACACTCCCTGGCTGAAAAGAGGACGAAGTTAGCCTTTGTAAACACAAAACGTAGGTAAAACATTTTGGCACTCTTTTTTCCTTGTACTGATCCAGAGTGAACTATCGAGAGGAACTGAGCCTAAAGACGTCATCGAGGAGACAGAATCATCAATCCAATTACCGATATCACTGCTTGATGGATTAGAACCAAAGGAGCGAGCTCAGGTCAACCGAGTACAATTTGTCGTTCACAAATTGAATACTCTCTTTAAGGTTAGTAGATTCTGAAACTGAAATGCCATAGATGTGATCATTTGTTTTGTATATTCTCTTTGCATGTATATTGGTGTGTTACTTCAACTGTACAAGTTAGGTAGAACTGTGTTTCCAATGATCGCAGACTTAATTTGTTTCCGCAATTTCAAATCAACAAGTCTTGCCTATAACATCTGCAGGCTGTTGACATTAATGGTACGCTAGCCAGATTCAGTCCTGTCATCGCAGCCAGCATTGGGGAGCTGAAAATCACCAACTTAAGGGACCCCGTCAAAATCCAAATACCACGTGATAATACGGTGAGTTTATTTATTAGCGTCTTTTGTGTTTTTATGTGTTCTTGTAGTCAAAGTGAAATCGAGTGTGTGACTAAAAGAGAAGGTCAAACAGCTATCTACTATGCGGATCTATGATAAGAAAATCCATACGTTGCTAGGAAAATGTTCAAATAATGTTGTTAGGAGTTTTACTTGTACTTACCGATAGTACAACAGAGAAGTTTTGTGAAATAATTAGTAATTACACATAAATATCCCACAGGTTGTCAACTCTACTTTTTATAATGTCAGCTGTGTGTTTTGGAACACTGGAAAAGAAGGTAAGATATTTTCTCTCTCTCTCTCTCTCTCTCTCTCTCTCTCTCTCTCTCTCTCTCTCGTTCAACCGATAAAACAATCAGTGTTATTTGTAATATTATAAACTTTTGGGCGACTACACAACTCGAAATATTAAGTTTTGATATTGTTTTGCGATTCGAACGGTAGTTAGGTTCTCATGATAGTTAGAAGAATTATATAATATATTGTGTTTCCAAAGTTAATAGCTTTCGAATTTTCGACACGGTTTAAGTTGATGACTTATAACATACAGGAATAATTAAATATAGAAATAATTAAATATTTGAAGAATTTGGTGCCATTTCTTGCTTTGGGTCAAAACAACTTTAACTATGAAAGCACTAGACAGTGACTAACCAGGAAAGACTGACTTTATTAGTCCCCACGGACACCGTCCGGGGGGACTTATAGGTTTGGTCATGTCCGTGCGTGCGTGCGTGCGTCCGTGCGTGCGTGCGTGCGTCCGTCCGTCCGTCCGTTCACGCAGATATCTCAGAGATGCCTGGAGCGATTTCATTCAAACTTGGTACAAGGATTACTTCATATGTCATACAGATGCACGTCAATTTGTTTTGTGATACGATCCAATATGGCCGCCAGGCGGCTATTTTATTACGATTTTTTCATGTACAGAGCCATAACTCAGGCATGTTCCAACCGATTTTATTCAAAGTTGGTACAAGGACATTGACCAATGTCATACAGATGCACGTCAATTTGTTTTGTGATACAATCCAATATGGCCGCCAGGCGGCCATTTTATTACGAATTTTTCATGTACAGAGCCATTACTCAGGCATGTTTCGACCGATTTTATTCAGAGTTGGTACAAGGACATTGACCAATGTCATAGATATGCACATCAATTTGTTTTGTGATACAATCCAATATGGCCGCCAGGCGGCCATTTTATACGATTTTTTCATGTACAGAGCCATTACTCAGGCATGTTTTGACCGATTTTATTCAGAGTTGGTACAAGGACATTGACCAATGTCATAGATATGCATGTCAATTTGTTTTGTGATACGATCCAATATGGCCGCCAGGCGGCCATTTTATTACGATTTTTTCATGTACAGAGCCATAACTCAGGCACGTTTCAACCGATTTTATTCAAAGTTGGTACAAGCTTATTGACAAATGTCATAGCTGTGCACGGCAATTTGTTTTGTGATACGATCCAAAATGGCTGCTGTGCGGCCATTTTATTACGATTTTTTCATGTACAGAGCCATAACTCAGGCACGTTTCAACCGATTTTATTCAAAGTTGGTACAAGGACATTGACCTATGTCATACAAATGCACGTCAATCTGTTTGTGATACGATCCAATATGGCCGCCAGGCGGCCATTTTATTACGATTTTTTCATGTACAGAGCCTAACTCAGGCATATCCGCATGTTTTGACCAATTTTATATAAAGTTGGTACAAGGACATCGACCCATGTCATAGCTATGCACATCAATTTGTTTTGTGATGCGATCAAATATAGCCACTGTGCGACCATTTTGTTACGATTTTTTTCATGTCCTGAACCATAACTCAGACATGTATCAAGCGAATTCATTCAAAAGTATTTTTATCACAGACCTAATGAAGAGGACTCTATCCTCTTTGAGGACCTGTAATCAAAATACTGATTAACAAGTGGGGACTGTGTCATCAACGATGACTTGTTATTTAAGAAATTGTGATATAATTTGGATATTGAAATCTTCGAGGCCTAATTTTCTCGAAACGTATCTCCCGGATTGCCTTAGAAATTCATTTACGGGTATTTTAGGGTGACTTAGTGTTCATTTCATTAAATACCCATGAACTTTTGCATTATTCAAATTTTCTGGACCAAATTCTTTTTTCAAATATACCCTCATTTCTAAATTTTCTGGCGTGATAAGTTTCCTATTTTGTACAGCAAACTTTATCATCTAATGAGATCAGTCTCGTTGGCACTATATTCAATGCATTAGCACTGTCATTTTCTGACAAACTGCAAAGTATGAGTTCATTTTGTGGTTTCGTTTCTCCTCATGCTGACATATTTTCTTCATATTAAAAAACCAATATAACTCCATAAACCATGCGAAAGGTCAGTCCGATCTGTTTATCGTAGAATGCACTTCGGAAAGAGATGGTCGGCCCATCAATATTGTTCAATTCTTTTGGGGTCTTCTGGTCGCTCATTTTAAAGCTCTTCCTGTGAGAAAAAAAAGAATTTAGAACAGAGGCTTTTGCATTCAAATGTGAAAACAACACCAAGTCAGATGCCATATAGAGAAAAATTACGCACTGCAATCTACAGGAATAAAAGAAATGATTTTAACTTTTTCACCTAATTGGCTTTGAATTATCAGTAAGACTTAGTTTCTGCCCAATATATTTCACAACAGATCAGTAAACGATTACAATATCCAATGCGTCACCGCTCTAGTATCGTAAGAATTATCCCTGGTACTATTTCACTTGCATACAATACTTCAGTAGAGTTAGAAGTACTGATAAACCAAGACAAGATATCGTTATCCTATATACAGTCTCCTACTTTTCCTTTTAGACGCTAGTGGTGGTTGGTCTGAAGAAGGCTGTGAGGTTTCATTGAACGGTACAGATGGCGAGGGAACTGAAAGTAACACTACAGTTTGTGAATGCAATCATCTGACGAACTTTGCTCTCCTTGTGGTGAGTTAAATTTGAAACCAATGCTTCAGCATGTATGGTATCCAATCTATGCTAAAAGTTATTACTTTATATTTTACTATTCTGAATTCAATTTTACAACTCAACATTTCTCTCGACTATCTTTATTCCTATTCTATACTCAATTTGCAACTCGACTTCTATGTCGTTTTCTATATTCAACTCTGAATTCAATTCTACAACTCAACATTTCTCTCGACTATCTTTTATCCTATTCTATACTCAATTTTACAGCTTGACTTTGTATATTTCTTTCTACGTTCTATTTTACATTCTGCTACTCTCCGTAATTCCACGCTTTCACAATTCAATATCATATTTCACAGTCCAACATTATCACTCTCCGTTATACTCTTATAAATTTCATTTTACAACACAACATAAGTAATTCCCATTTTGCTTCCCGAAACGCCACGTTGCACTTGTCATAATGGTTGAATCTGATGACTGCATATACGCGTAAGAAGAATTCAATCTCAGAGAATTGGAATTCTTCATGTTAGAGCGACCTCAGTCGATTAGAGTTGGCTTTACAGAAAGTCCGACAAGGACTCAGATTCAGACGCAGATCATATAAGTTAAGGGAATCCCTAGAACCTTATTCCATAGCTCTTCTGATGACGTGCTTTTATTTTGTTATCACATTTGTTATGTTTATGATTTTCATAATTTTTTTGTGAGTTCACTTTCCCAGAACAAACTAGGGAATATGGACTGAAACTATAGCTGGCCGATCTGACGTGCTGTTATCGATCCGAGATTTGTGTAAACCGTAGACCCTTTTGCACCAGTCAATTTGCAAGCCCCCTCCCGATCGGATAAAGCGGGTCATTTAACCTCATTAACAGTTACTGACTAAGCCTTCCGCATGTCGGATGGGTTTTTTTTGCTAAAATGTATAATTTCCTTTGAATGAAATATATTTCATACCCGCTTCCTCTTTTAGAACATCTATGATAATGACGTCGACCAAACCAATCAGAAAGCCTTATCGATAATTTCTCTCATCGGTTGTGTGATATCCTTACTTGCTTTGGCTGTCACACTTGTCAGTATCATCGTCTACAGGTGAGTGGACCATGATGCCTCGGTGTAATATGTCTGGTATCCTGGAAATCAGTTCAGTTATTGACACATGTTACACTTGCATACAAGCATACTTTCTGACACTTGCTACGGGATATCCAAACGTTCTTTCTTTCAACTCTAATTTCAAATCGTACTTTAAAAAACTTGACACTTCATGCACATAATTTGTAATGGTGTAGTTTTAGTGCAAGGTCTCTTTTTGTGTAGCGTACTCTGTGAACAAAGTACGAATCAAAATATTCGAAGTACGAAATAAAAAAATTAATGACTGTGACATTCATTTTGCAAGCTGAACTATCTCAGTAAATCCAATGCCTCTATAGATATACATGCGGTAACATCATAGCTAAGCACCGAATCGATAAGATGACATAGATACCTATATCTATTTGTCCACGTTTGCATTAGTTCCAAAACAAATTGGACATCGCCGAGTTTTTTCCACTTTTACGCCCATTTGCGGAAAGAAGTATGCTCGTATCCAATGAAACAATTTTATATTCAACTATATAACTATAACCGTCACTTCTCATGTATACCATTTAAAAGGTTGTTCAGAAATTGTTAGTGGCTCGGCTGGTCATTTCATTCCAATATATGGAAAGATTATCCGTCATCAGAACCACGAGCATGATTTTACTTCCATTTTCTATTATCACAGATTGATGTTGCTTTCCCAAACTATTCTCGTAGTTGTCGTGGATTTTAAAATTGATCCGTTGCCTGAGTCTGCCCCTATTTTTAAACGTTCAATTTAGGCCTATTCGTGAACAAGACTTTGACAGCAGATGTCAACATGACATTTAATGTCAATGTTACTCCAACAAGGAAAACGATGATATGAGAAAGTCCAAAACCTAACTCCTTACGGAAGGGCGCCCTCCATCGACAGACCTTTTTGTCGAAGTAGATCCTTTGCCATGCATTTGAATGACTGTCATAGTTATTTTCCTTGTAATGAATTAAAATTACTTTTTAAAACTTTTTAATCATTCTTTTCAGGAAAAAGAAAAATAAAGCTACCAAAATCCTGATCAGTTTATGTTCATCCCTCTTCATGGCGTTGTTGATGTTCCTGATTGGTGCATTATTTGTTTATTTTGGACCGAGAATACCTGGTATTTGTGCCACCATTGCTGTTTTACAACACTATTTCCTGTTGGCTGTCTTTTTCTGGATGGCGCTTGAAGCGGCGTACTTGTATCTTCAGCTGGTCAAAGTGTTTGAAAAGTACATCACGCATTTCATGGTCAAGTTTAGCCTGATTGGTTGGGGTAAGGCTTTGAGATTAGGAAACAACTCTCATTGTATACCTATCAGCATAAACTTTATATTACACATTTAAAGTAAAACTTCGTTTGAAGTATACAACTTATATTTTTTCTCGGAAATTATCATATAACTATCAATTCTGTTTTTGAGTCAATGCAAGTTATTTTGCAATCTCCAGGCCTCTCTCCGGCAGACTTTGGAAGAGAGGTAATTCAGATAAGCTGTTCATTTATTTAGTTTTCTCGGACACCTGAGATGAAAAAATGGAACTATTTTAATCATCCAATGAGGGCGTGATGTATTTCCATACTTACATATGTTCTATTAAGGTGGTCCTATTCCATTTACACCGTTAATGTTAAAATCACGAAAAAGACATCTTGTTTTTCTCTGATACGGGATATCTTATGCTTCTTATGTCTGCATTCGCTGTTACAAATTTACACCATGTATACATTGTCATATTGCGAAAGTTCGTCGGATAATAATTATGCTTTGGTTGCATAGCGATGGAATACGTATAGATAGTGGTACAACGGGAAGCATGAACTTGCTGTAACAATGTACCAGAAAAGAAGTGGTTTTTGACCCGAATAGGTATACATTTAATAGCTTAACAAATGGTGAAAGATCGTAATTTACAAATAATATCACTTTCAACGAGTCTTCCCTTTTAGTTTAAAGCGTTGTCGTTCATTTTCTTGGATTGTAGGCGTTCCCCTTATTGTCGTAGTCATTGTCCTTGCTGTAGGTGTAGACAACTATGGATACATGTATGACGACAGGATGTGAGTAGTATTATAATTTACGAGTTACTTAATATTTTCTATCGACTGATTGGTCAAGTTCAAGCACCTGCTTCTCCATATTCTGGTTGATTAGTCGACTGAGTGACAGGTTGTGTTTCTGAGACCTCCTTACTGCTCTATTCGGTGTTTTGATGGTGGCAGTGAAGCGATTCATACTTTAGTATATTGTTATCCTACTAAAGGAAACCTATGGACTCAGCATTTATTCGACAACTGTAACTCTGAGAAATCATGTCATGAATGAATTCCCCATGAAACTTCAGTTTGCTAGAGTTAGAATGAACATTAAGCACCATAGTTTGACGAATGAAGCATTTCATGGTTTTGATGTTTTATCAATTTGAAAGTAAATTTTCTCTTTTAAAATGATAGCAGTGTGCGGTCAAAATATGCTATGTGGCTACGATTAAGTAAATTCATAAAGCTGTCAATAGCAAAGGAAACACAATCATAGTAATTTTTGATTTCGTTGGTGGTAGGTAATGGCGGGCAAGCGTTTTAATGATCGTGCTGAATCCCTGGAATAACAACTTTCCTCCGTAACTTATGTTTAAAATTTAAGTTTTGCAAGTTTCAGTGAGCAAAGCGACATGAATAGTTGCTCACATAATGTAAATTAGTACAATATTATATTAAGTTTCACTGCTGAATATGTTCCGAAATTTACTTTAATTCCAGTTGCTGGTTGTCACAGTACGCCTTCTACGGTGCATTCTTGGTTCCTTTCGGCGTAGTTCTCATCTTCAACAGTGTCATCTTCTGTCTTGTCATTTATCAAATATGTGGACTCAACTCCAGAGCGATGACTTCTGGTGATCGATTCAGTATTCAAGCACAGTTGAAGGCAGCTATCGCGTTTATGGTATTGCTAGGTCTGACCTGGACATTCGCCATATTTGCTATCAGTGAAGCCAGCCTCGTTTTCATGTATCTATTCGCAATATTCAACTGCCTTCAGGGATTGTTCATATTCGTATTCCACTGCGCGTTGAAGACAGACATCCAAAATGGTTGGAAGAGGACTTTCTGTGGACAAGACAAAGCTCCTTACGAATCAAACGGTGTGTAAAACATTGGTTTTCCGCCCTAAAGTTCTCATATGATTGTATATATCATAAATTGCTTTCATAACTTTTCTTTGTGTGACCACCAGATTCTGGCTAGATACGTAAGAATCAAGTGACAAGACACTGAGACCGCGTATTGTCACCTCATGTACAACCACATAATGAGAACATTGCTGTGAGATCTTCCCATTTCTCACGCGATTAATAAGAATACATAGTCTTCAAATTTTGCTTGGATTGTTTATGTTTTTTGCAGAGAGTAACGGGACATCTTCCACTGGCATTCAAAGTGCTGCCAACAAATATCTAGTCAAGGACACTGAAAGCAAAAACATCTAAAGTCAGGTAAGTTTTGATATTGGAAACTGATCGAGACATATTCATTCAGCCATTCCACGTTACCGTAAAACGATTCGAAATAGCTACATTATGTGCCAGTTTTAGTGTAAGAAAATTTTTTCACCAAGCGATTGCGAATGTCAACGTCATAAACGAAGACAATGACGATCATTGTTATCATTTACTGGTCGTGATGTTCGAAAAGGGAGAGCGAAGTAGCAAAGTGTTTGGCTGTGTTTTACTTTTTCCCTTCTTTCGTTTTCTTTCTTCTCTATAATTTTCTGTCTGTTTCTCATCTCCGATTTCTTCGAAAAGCTTTGATTCCCTTTTTCTCAGACACAGCAAAATGTCATACCAATAGAAATACTGTCGTACACGATCAGTTAGCAAACTCCGCCATTGCCTTAAACCCAGATTCGTACCTTTTTCTAGCTCGAAAAATTATCCCTCTTTTAAACAGATAATGACGACTAAACAAACTTTTTTTAATTTGAACTCTCTGCTTTCCAGATATGTCGACGACAACGTGAGAGATTTGGCGTTGTCTTGATAACACCAACGTAACCAGTAGAACACTCTCAAACGCGAGACAAGCGTAACATAAACCGAGACCAGAAGATAAGCTCCTGAAACACCGAAATGAGGAACAATTCGTCTGTATTCATGATATTTTAAACAAACAGAAAGAAGAAATACACTCTGTATTAGAAATCTATCTTTAGACGAAGGGACAGAAGAACCCGTGGTGTTGAAGCAATTATGAACAGTCAACCTTACGAAGTTTCACCACGAGATCATGCTTATATCTTTTAGTTATAGAATAACAAAAAAACATAGCAATTATCTTCTCATTGCAGATGACTGAGTTATGTCGCTGTCTGACGAACACACTAACAGAATCTGACAACCAGTACCTCGTATAGATGGCATTGTTGCAATGTACCATAAACCGCGACACTGTGCATGTTTGCATTTTAAATCAACAGTATCTGATATACCCTTGTGTTTTTTCCACACTGCATATGGTGCATATCTGATAACATTTAAGACCAATTTATGTTCTTATTTCCTAGTATTTTGTCTGCTTATACACTGCAAGATCCGAGGTGCAAACTTTTTATAGACTACCCCTTCGCTACGTATTTAGGTGTTGCGATTGTAGCGAAGGCTAGGAAAAGAAGTCTAATTACAGTGAAATATATCAATGCGCAGCCTATTTTAGATGGGACTATTTTCACATAGAGAGTCTGGTATGGAACAGCTCGGTCTTGCCATCGATTTACATATCGTGAATAATTATGCCTTTAAGAAGAGAAAGAAAGTTGAGAGTAGTAAAAGAGAGAGGGTCATCGGAACTTCGTTTAAAGGACCAGGGACCCCTACAAATAATATAAGAACTATACTAGGGTACGTTGGTGATTGATGATAATTTTCAAGATATGTTGAGGTGATGCATGTAGATATTAAGTATGGAATAGAACAGTAAAGTTGTAAAAGAGCAGTCGCGTCGTTACTCGCCAGAGAGACACCCATCTTGTAGCGTAGTTAAGAACGTGTAGCGAGGTGTAACCAAGTGTAGGAGTAAAATTTTGTGAAAATTGGAGAAGGGGGTGTAGCGGACGTAACGAAGTGTAGCGAGGTGTTAGGGGCTGTAAGATGGTCACTTTTTACTCGCCAGAGAGACACCCATCTTGTAGCGTAGTTAAGAACGTGTAGCGAGGTGTAACCAAGTCTAGGAGTAAAATTTTGTGAAAATTGGAGAAGGGGGTGTAGCGGACGTAACGAAGTGTAGCGAGGTGTAATAGGCTGTAAGATGGTCACTTTTTACTCGCCAGAGAGACACCCATCTTGTAGCGTAGTTAAGAACGTGTAGCGAGGTGTAACCAAGTCTAGGAGTAAAATTTTGTGAAAATTGGAGAAGGGGGTGTAGCGGACGTAACGAAGTGTAGCGAGGTGTAATAGGCTGTAAGATGGTCACTTTTTACTCGCCAGAGAGACACCCACCTGTAGCGTAGTTAAGAACGTGTAGCGAGGTGTAACCAAGTTAGGAGCCTAAAATTTTGTGAAAATTGGAGAAGGGGTGTAGCGGACGTAACGAAGTGTAGCGAGGTGTTAGGGGCTGTAAGATGGTCACTTTTTACTCGCCAGAGAGACACCCATCTTGTAGCGTAGTTAAGAACGTGTAGCGAGGTGTAACCAAGTCTAGGAGTAAAATTTTGTGAAAATTGGAGAAGGGGGTGTAGCGGACGTAACGAAGTGTAGCGAGGTGTTAGGGGCTGTAAGATGGTCACTTTTACTCGCCAGAGAGACACCCATCTTGTAGCGTAGTTAAGAACGTGTAGCGAGGTGTAACCAAGTCTAGGAGTAAAATTTTGTGAAAATTGGAGAAGGGGGTGTAGCGGACGTAACGAAGTGTAGCGAGGTGTAATAGGCTGTAAGATGGTCACTTTTTACTCGCCAGAGAGACACCCATCTTGTAGCGTAGTTAAGAACGTGTAGCGAGGTGTAACCAAGTCTAGGAGTAAAATTTTGTGAAAATTGGAGAGGGGGTGTAGCGGACGTAACGAAGTGTAGCGAGGTGTTAGGGGCTGTAAGATGGTCACTTTTTACTCGCCAGAGAGACACCCATCTTGTAGCGTAGTTAAGAACGTGTAGCGAGGTGTAACCAAGTCTAGGAGTAAAATTTTGTGAAAATTGGAGAAGGGGGTGTAGCGGACGTAACGAAGTGTAGCGAGGTGTAATAGGCTGTAAGATGGTCACTTTTTACTCGCCAGAGAGACACCCATCTTGTAGCGTAGTTAAGAACGTGTAGCGAGGTGTAACCAAGTGTAGGAGTAAAATTTTGTGAAAATTGGAGAAGGGGGTGTAGCGGACGTAACGAAGTGTAGCGAGGTGTAATAGGCTGTAAGATGGTCACTTTTTACTCGCCAGAGAGACACCCATCCTTGTAGCGTAGTTAAGAACGTGTAGCGAGGTGTAACCAAGTCTAGGAGCCTAAAATTTTGTGAAAATTGGAGAAGGGGGTGTAGCGGACGTAACGAAGTGTAGCGAGGTGTTAGGGGCTGTAAGATGGTCACTTTTTACTCGCCAGAGAGACACCCATCTTGTAGCGTAGTTAAGAACGTGTAGCGAGGTGTAACCAAGTCTAGGAGTAAAATTTTGTGAAAATTGGAGAAGGGGGTGTAGCGGACGTAACGAAGTGTAGCGAGGTGTTAGGCTGTAAGATGGTCACTTTTTACTCGCCAGAGAGACACCCATCTTGTAGCGTAGTTAAGAACGTGTAGCGAGGTGTAACCAAGTGTAGGAGTAAAATTTTGTGAAAATTGGAGAAGGGGGTGTAGCGGACGTAACGAAGTGTAGCGAGGTGTAAAGGGCTGTAAGATGGTCACTTTTTACTCGCCAGAGAGACACCAATCTTGTAGCGTAGTTAAGAACGTGTAGCGAGGTGTAACCAAGTCTAGGAGTAAAATTTGTGAAAATTGGAGAAGGGGGTGTAGCGAACGTAACGAAGTGTAGCGAGGTGTAAGGGGCTGTAAGATGGTCACTTCATTGAGGGAGAGGGGGTTTAAGAATGTAGCTGCGTTTTCATGATGTTAATTCAAGTAATACAACAAAAAGTTACAGAGTGTTGTTAAAAATGTTTACAAAATTACTCGAACATATTTAATTTGAAAAATTGTCACTTGTATAGTGCCCTGTAGCCTCTATAGAGAACCTTTCAGATTATTCAAATAACAGAAAATTCCCCAAAACGTCATTCTTTCTTCTTCGACCTAAACCCTCGATCTTAGGTAAATTCTGTAACCTTCGTACGGAGCTATTTAACCTCTCGAAGGCATGGCACTGTGAAGCTCACCGAGCACTCGCACATGCGTAATTATTAACAAAAACACTTCATATAGTACGCAAATACAAACACAGCAACTAACTTATACATCGGTAAATTGTGAAATAGATAGCCTTCCGACTGTAAGTGCATAAATTGGTTCTTAAGTATCGATGCCCTTACATTATCAGGAAGAGCATTTTCAATAAGGCATATTTTTGTCAGAAAACACTGATAGTTTCATCAAAATTTGTGACATAGAGCAGCTTTTGAAAAGGATATTATTGTATTATTGCTCTGTGACAGTGATTAACTTGAAGAGGATAAAATCATCAAAGTAAACCGCGTATTTAAAGAAATGGCGTCTTTATCAAGAACAACAAGTGGAACTGAATTAAAGCGCAGTGGTCGTCGCACTGCGCATGCTCCTGAGGGGTCCCCCCCCCCCCCCCCCTGTTGACAACATATCCGAGAATGCCGCATGAGGTTACGGGTTGATTATTATGTTTGCGATATTGTCGATAATATGGCGGCTGATTTGTCACAAGCATACCACCTTTCCAAATCTAACACGCAATAAAAGGTCAATTAATCTGAGTTAAATATCTTCTGAATATTGAACAGTAATTACACGCTGGATTGAGATCACATTTGATCATGATTTCCTTGAATCAGTTGAACGGGCCTCGCTCGAGCCATGGAGCTGAGTGTATGTCAACGCGGTGACCTTCTCCATTATCGAAGCAACAACACCTCCCTTGTGCTGCTCTGGCTTGCCGATCATGGTCTTGAGTGTAATATTTGTGTTTAGGCATTGTGCTTGTTCCTGGTCTTCATATATATACAATGTTGATCATTTTAGTGATGCATTTTTACTGTGCTGTACATAGCATTGTGTACAACCAGCGTGACCGCGTGATCAAACCCATTTGTTCACTGTGACTGCGTGCAGTAAACTCGGCGACATAATGTGCAGAGTGTCTCAATGTTCGTAGCCTTACATGAGTTCATAGATAGAAATACACCACTGAAGTTCGTTTCCGATCTCAATATTTTACTATTGCATGATGTTGAGTCTTACAAAGGCGTTAACAAAGTGAGGGACCGCCCCCATCTCACTCCAATTGAAGTTGGCAAGACTTCTGTTTACAAACATTTATGTTTATCAACAAAAAAATCGCGCACGGGCAGCGCGACGACCACTGCGCTTTAAATTTCCTAAATACCACTCATACGTCATGAATCGGCTCTTCAATATATTTCATTTGCAATTTACTCAAACAATGACGATGAGAATGCAACATCGACGATGGACAGAGAGACAGACACTGAACAAATTAGGAAAATACATGTACAGCTGTTTTGCAGTAAAACAACGAAAACATCAAGAAGCCTCAGATCAGAGTGCCATGCACCAAAAGATGAAACTTCTCTATAAAATCATAAACATTGCGGAAGGTGGTACACGGATCGGTATTAGCTGTTCAGTGTTTCCTTACCTGCTCAGTGTCTGTTTTCTCTGAAACAACAGCACTCAATAGCTTGAAATTTAATTTTGTACATGCAGGTTTGGTCTATGACAGTTTTTCTGAGATATTAATGTTATAGCTCAAGAATATGAAATTGAGTTCGAACAAGAAAAGAATTAATAAAAAAAGCCAAAACTACCCGACCAAGATTTGTTTACATTTTCCCAAAATATAGCCTTACTGGGTGGCAAACCTAAGTTGTTTAAGGAAAAGCCAAGTTGATCAATTGGTATACAAATAAACATAGGGAGTGATCGCTCTATGACTTTAAAATTTTGTCATTTATTTTTATGTTGTTGTTGTGCTAGTTTGCTGAACCAAGTTGATGACATAACTAATAGGCAATGGTTCTACTCCGGAATAAAAAGGACGCGATGTGTTCTACAGACTCAGTACGCCCAAATAATCACGTGATGCCGGTACAAACAAGCCCACATGTGTACTAACGCGTATGGAAATACACGCACGTCTATGCGCGTTTGCGCACATGGCTTTGTTTGTACCGTGGTCGATTCGAATTCCGGGTTTGGCCTATTGTACAAACATAATCCTAATAGTAATAAAAAATTCTAAAATAAGAAAGTATTTTCGTCGTATGAGCAAACTGTCGTTGCAAACAGCATTTTCATCTTTTTGGTCCAAAAAATTTAGTTTGATCCTGAAAGGGGCTGAAAACATACTCAATTCCGTACAACTTGAAATTATAAAGGTGGGTTGATCATGTCAAATGAGGGAATGGAAGGGATAGGAACAGGAATACCCGTGGTGTGCCGAATATGACTCCGTTCTACGACTAGGGCGATGTTCGGCCTCTGAAATAAACCATTCCATAGACAGATTGAAATATATGTGAGATGACAACTTTCACACCTCGGGTAGCATTCATTGATTAACCGATCGACCGGTAAGTATAGGGTTGACCAGCTTCTTTGATAATGAGTCATGCTGTCGAGCGTCTGCAATGTCGCATTTGTCGTAGAAAAGGCGATACAATCTATACAAATAGAAAAAAGAAATTAGGCTAATCATCAATTTTCAAACGTTTCTTCACGTTGATGAAGCGCGCTTTGGCCCTTTTCGAAATGAACAAGTTTTCAACGCCGGTGAAACTATGAGAAATTGGTAAAAACTCTTGTGAAGATGGTACTTTGCGGACAGTCAGTATTTTCATATACAAATGTCATTGTAAATGATAGTTATCTTAGAAAAGTGTCTATTTTCATTGATGTTAGGTAACTTGTGTGATGCCGATCACCTTTCAAAACTGCAGGTGGGAATGGCGACTGCAACCTTATTTCCAATTTGCCATTTTCCGACTTCCTATTTGAGTTTAGGAGTGGTCTATGCTAAGAAGAGGCGGAGCACGAGACGAGTTATCATGACAACTAGATTGATGTCTAAGCATTCCGCGAATATTACGATTAAGCTAATCACAATTTCATGAATGTTTCATCGTTACATTCCTGGCACTTCGCCACCTAATTATGAATCAGCCTATTCCCGACAGTGTACATATTTGGAAGTATATCCGATATAAATGAAAGGATTGACATGATTTGAATTGTTCATTTTCGCCACCGGTATGCTCATGCAACTTCTCCGGTGCAAATTAATATATGAAGTTGATCAACGGACCGCGCTCTATCATTTCGTTTAAAATACTAGCGCTCCTTTCGTACCTTATTACTGTGATGAGGGAACTAATAAATTGTACATATTTTAGAAATATATTTTTTACTATAACCCAAATGGGATTCGAACCCCCACACACTCACGGCAACATCGCCTAGCTGCTAGGCCTCACACAAAACCAGTCGGCTACCGTTTCCAAGAACATTAATTTAAATAATTTTATTCAGCCACAGGAAGTTTTTCCTATATCTTGAAATGCCATGACGGTCAAGATATTTAACATCGGGACTGTAAAGATGTTCACCTTGACTGAGTTCCTGCTGCTCCTCCCGGTTTACGTTGAACCGTTGGCTGTCGAAATTGAGATGCCAACACTCCGCTGTTATCATCTGCTGAGCCGTAATATCCACTAAAAAATCAAATCTGCGAAAGTTGAAACATTAATTGACTTGCGGGAGGTCAGACTTGTAGTCAAAACGAATGACACCACACTAGATCCAAGCACACCTGATAGCCACCACACTGGTTGATAATATTAGTGATATATGTCAACGTCACTGTTTGGTTCATTGTTTTGATTGATTTCGAGGTGTCCATTATTTACGTTCCGAGGGAATTCCAGTAGACCACGCCTAAACTCTAATAGAAATTAGGATATGGTTGACTTTTGGAAAGTAAGAAAATAATCAGGTGTTAGCTAAGCAGCATTTTGAAAAAGATATGATTTTCAAATATTGAATGAAGTTTTCCAAGCAAAATTCTGATTTGCCGCAATGTACCATCCTCACCAGTCCTTTTCCCTATTTCTCACACTTTAACTTGTGGCAAAATTTAATATATTTAGAAAAAGGCTGAAATGCTCTTCATCTGCTCGCCTAAAATATTTTAAATTAAATTTTGATAATTACCCTTCATTTTATTTTTTAATTGAATAGCTACATTAGAAAATGAACTCACTGCAAAGTTCCACGGATTCGATACTCGGCGCGCTTGCCCTTTTTCTTTCTTTCGTTTAACACGATACACAGTAAACCGGCCGTTACAATTTCATTTGCACTTTTAAATGGTTTTCAAACCTATACACTCAGAGTCTAGTCTTGCGTTTAGCCGAGCGTTGTCAGTGGGTTAGAAAAACGAAGTATGTCTCCGTTCTTTCGAGTTGACAAGCAACCTTGCTATTTTAGTTGTACAATAAAACGGCTTTTGTTCCGTTTTTTCATGTAAGATTTACACCTTCAGATACGCATCGTGTGTAAGGGATAAGGCGAATATAATATTTCGTTTCTTGCGTTATTCAAGTTGGAGGATATGGCCCCAATGTTTTCGCCCATAAAAGCGTCAATGTTTCTGTAACGTTGGCTCAAGCAACGAGTTTTCATTCATCTGTTCAACTGTCAGGACTCAATGGGTTTATTTATAGAATGAAATGCGTCTATTTCCTTTGTAAATTCATGGAACCTCACTTGAGATTATTCTTGTTACAGAAGAGGAATAGGAGAAAGATGGACTAATGCAACTTTTAATTTCCTACTGTACTTATTTATTGTTGTACTGTTACAGTATGGGAAATAAACGACGTACTGTTATACAAACTTGAGAAGAGAGCTGGGAGGGTTATATTGGTAGTACATGTTACGGTGTCTTCTCGCTTCCTTCTTTCACGTCAATGGGCTATCTATGGATTTACTTATTAATTATTTTGTCGCTGTTCAGACATTTAAAATAATGAATGGTTTTTCACCTGATTATTTACAGTTTCCGCGTTTTTAGATGTATCATTTCAATACTCGAAGTTCTGGCAACGCTGATTTGTACATTCCAACTTTTCAGACAGCAGCTAGATATGTAGTTTGTACTTCTACAATTGGATATAGTATTCCTTCGTCTATGTAGGAATACCGAAAGTTTGCCACAGTTCAAAGCGCAGTTACGTAGTTTTGTAAATGATAAGTTTAAGAAAAAGGCTTCGATTAGATTTCATTTGTTATTGTTAACTTTTGTATTTTATATTAAATAAAGTCAAATTTTGTATTTTCCTTATTTTTGCACTCGGAAGTCTCTGATGTAAATTATGATTTCAAATGGCAGAAATGTAAAATATGTAACTATTTACAACCTTGATACACATAAACATCGATCTCGTCATCCCTAGAGAGAGAGAGAGAGAGAGAGAGAGAGAGAGAGAGAGAGAGAGAGAGAGAGAGAGAGAATTGAAAAGCCTATGGAATGTACTTGTTGGAGACCAAACCTGCTAAAATCACCTTCAGCTTTGCTATTTCAATACCAAATACAGTTTTAAATTACCATAGAAAATGCTTACTAAATAACCACATTGTATACTCTATGTTCCTGAAGGTATAAAATAAGAACAAGTTTTTTCACAGTATTTATTAATTTTGTTCACGTCATCACAATCTGAATATATAATGGTACTGAACTCAATGGAACTTCATGCCAAATTTCAACCAGCATCGGAAGTGATTGTTGTAGGGATATTTTTACCAAGATCGACAAAGAAAAATAATAAAAATATCAGAATTGTTTATCTCATTCTAACATGCAATGTATGTATGACAACATTTGTAGGGATTTACAAACCTAATTTCCAATCAATACAAGGAACTATTTCTGTATTTTTTCCCGTCAAAAATTCCGAAAAAAACTTCACAAAACACAAATTGAAGATATTTCTCTGAAGCTAGAGCCTCTTATGTTATATAGAGAACTTTTTGTGACATATGTGTTGATGAAGGAGGACATCTTTGACAACCATGCCAGGCTAGCCTGACCAAAAATGGCAAAAATAGCTGCAAAAATACTGATTACATATGTCATCATAATTTTGACATATTAAAATAATCGCAATCATACCAATCCAAGATCATCCATGGGAATATGTCTACTGAATATCAAAGTTATCAGACGAGTACTTTTTGAGAAACAATTATTTAAACCAAAAATGACAAAAATTTTCCCCAAAATACAAAATTGTGGATATCATCAGACTTTCAATACATCACATTTCGATTAAGCTTATGAACCATTATACCAAATATCAAAGCTATCATATGAGTAGTTTTTTGACCAAAAATTTTGAGAAAATGCCCAAATATTACCAACAAGAGAATTTCACTACAATTTGGATAAACTTGACTATAGTCATCCAATGGAACATGGATACCAACTTTCAAAGCAATCGGACAAGCCGTCTCAGGGAAATTTTTTTGACTAAACACTGAAAAAAAGCAAGTCATTGACAATGACATAGTCCCCACTTGTAATAGGAGTATTAGTCTTGATGGGGCAGGGAAATGTGGTCATTAAGAAGTATCACTGGAGTGTATATGTTGAGATCTATGGGCACATAGGTCTATGTCGTTGTTCCCAATTTGAAACACATGAGGCATGTCTAAGTTGTGGTTCTAAATCGGGAAAAAAGATCAGACCTCTAGCTGTATTGGCCAGCCAAGAATGGCATATGTGCATAATAAATGAGGTACAAGATGTGACATCTGAAGGTCTAACATCCTATCAAAATTGGAGGGTATAGAACTTGTATATATATATATATATATATATATATATATATATATATATATATATATATATATATATATATATAAATATGTAATCAAGGTCAAAGGTCATCGAGGTCACGTGACATTTTCAAAAAAAATTGTATTGCTAATTAATCCCTACATACCAAAAATCAGACCTCTAGCTCTATTCGCTTGCCCAGAATTAGATATGTGCATAATTAATGAGGTACAGTATGTGCCGTCATAAGGTCTCCCATCATACCAAATATGAAGGGTGTACCACGTGTGGTTACTGAGTTATGGACAAATATGTATATTCAGGTCAAAGGTCATTGAGGTCACATGACATTTTGTCAAAAAAATTGTATTGCTAAGTTATCCCTTTATACCAAAAATCAGACATCCAGCTCTATTGGCTCGCTCAAAATTAGATATGCACATAATTAATGAGGTACAATAGGTGGCGTCATAAGGTGTCCCATCACACCATATATGAAGGGTGTAGCACTTGTGGTTACTACGTTATGGACAAATATGTATATTTCAGGTCAAAGGTCACTGAGGTCACGTGACATTTTGTCAAAATATCCGAGATAACTGCGTGAACGGATGGACGAACAGATGGAGGAACGGACTGACATGACCCAATCTATAAGCCCCCTTGACTTCATCCAGGGGGACTAAAAACTGTGTCACTCCATCCTTTTTGCAATATGAATACGATGAGAAATGGAGTTTTAAACAAAAAAGTCCTCTAACACGGCCAAATTTGATCGCATTGTGAAACAAATCGACGTGCATCTGTATGGGGTAGGGTACTGTCCTTGTGCAAAGTTTGAAAGAAATTGACCAGGGCATGTCTGAGATATCTGCGTTAACAGACGGACGCACAGACGGACGGACGGACGCACTGACAGACTGACGGACAGACATGACCCAATCTAAAAGTCCCCCGGACTTCGTCCGTGGGGACTAATAACCCCCAAAAATGCAAACATACATATTTCACCTCAATTTGTACACTCCTTACTCTGTAACTTACTTAGTATACCTAAAGGAACCTGCGTACACCACGTTTCAACCCAATATGACCTAAGGTTACAGAGTTTTAGCAAGCTGCCGCATTTTTCCTTTATTCCCCTAATTTGCATATTTTGGCACTGACATTTGAACATATTCTCAACTACACCCCGGTGCACCTGTACTTGAAATGCTAAGATGGTAGGTGCTGCGGTTTAGGAGTTTCTAATCTTAATTGACATACATACAACACACACACACGCACACACACACGCACGCACCCAAACACACATACAGACATACATACATACTTACATACACAGATATGCAAATGAACTGATTCATCTTATAAGATAGCCTCTCACTGATTTTGTACATATACCAAATGTGAGGTAAAAATGTTTCTGTTTCCTGAAAACCATGGCTTTCTGAAAATCTTAGAGAAATTGCAATAAATTTGCCTGTTTCCATTGAAAAATTCAACAAGTGAAATTCCACACTGAAAGATCTACATCTGTACATCATTTTTTAGGAACTGTGCTGTGACGTGTTATCAAATTTGATGCAGTATTTCTTAACGTATTACGCTTATAAGTAAATTTCATTAAATATGCAAATTAGACCTTAATTATCATGATACTGATAAATGTCTTTGCACACTATTACAGGACTAGATTTTGTAAACTTTGCAGAATTTCTATACACATCTTAATTATGAAAATTCATCAAATATGCAAATTAGCAATTAATTGACTTAACACTGCTAAATGCCATTGCACACTATGGTGGTCCTGGGAGATCAACATCTGTACCACATTAGTCAAATTTGATGCAGGATTCCTTACATTACACTTATCATAAATATTCATTAAATATGCAAATTTGCAATAAATTGACAAAATACTGATGTAAATCTTTGTCTGTTATCAGAGTTGTGTGACAACACCAGTACTAAATTTCATCACCATCTTTCTAGAAACCTAGCTTTTTCAAAATTCACTAATCATGCAATTTAGTACTAATTATTCACGCCACGCCAAAAACAATGGTTTTGCATATGTATTTCATAGTTTTATGTCCTTGTACCAAGTATGAAAAGAATTGGCTCAGGCATGTCTGAGATACCTGCATGCACAAATGCACAGACTCATGCAACCATAAGTCCCTCACTGAACTTACCTCCGTGGGGACTAAATGTGTGTACACAATGCAACAAGACCTCTAATATTGATATTTCTTTGAAAAAATATCATATAGAAAATGTATTTTTACTGTACATAGAAAGATAACTGATATTTTTTTTGGAGAATATACATTTTCATGACACGTAAACGTTTACTTAAATTTTTCTTGAAAACATTAATGCTTTCTATGATAAAATATGCATAATATCTCTGACACATTGAAATTGGTGGGATTCAAGATTGATCAACTTGCCATTTGGCACAGTGTATGAATGTGATATTCAAGATGGCTTACATCTATTTGAATAATACATGACAATACATTTTAAAAAACACTAGAGAAATTAACACATACCCGTAGATCATCCTACGATATGACAGAGACAGAAATACATGTTATGCTGTATAAAAGCTTGTTAGGAGGTTTATTTACCATTAAAATATCTGTATTACATTGTAAAAGAGTGATACACAATCAACCAAGTGTTCTTACATATGCAGGCCTTGGAAAAAACTAACATATATTTTCCTTAATTACAAAGGTTACAAATGCAATGTAATTTGAACTACTGGAGGAATCAATTAAATCTTACATACGTGAGGAAGTTTCAAGTATACATGTACATCAGTGTACAGCTGATACAATGTCAATCCTGCCAATTGGGGATGAGATCATTATCCCATGTAAATCAGCATGCAGTATTGTGATAAAAGTCTTTACTGTGTAACAAGAGAATTTCACAATACACAGCTTTAATACTTGGCTGCATATTTTTACAGGCATACCAATGGGAACATAAAGCCTAAGACTGACCATTGTACATAATCTGAAATATTCTGAGGAAAATGATGCATCATACCTATAGCTGCATAAAACAGGTTCACAAAGTTTTCTATTCTCAAATATGTTGCTTTTAACCAACTGAACTGGGGTCCACTAGACCTATTCAAAGTATTGGTTGTTATGTTGTAAAGTTGGTTGTAAAGTGACCTAGTGACTGACAGAGCCCTGCTGTGGAGTCCAGAGAATAACTATGTGTGACAAATTTGTTGGTATAGTACCTGTCGGTTTCAGTGAGTGTTTTTCCAAGGATTTGGAAAGGTGGGACACTGTGATCTATGATGGTTAAATGGGGGGGGGGGGGGGTCACTGAGTGAGTGAAGCACAGCAAAGTCACTGAGGAAGAAATGTAGTGGAGGGCTTTTTCCAATTGACAATTGATGTCATGAATACATTCATTTCTAAACAACATGGAAACTGTCTTTTAATGGTTTGTGACATATTGGTAGCATTAAAAGTTCTCATTTGTAAGCAAGTGAATGGCAGCGGATAGAGCTCAACTAGTACTGTGTTATGTAGAGTGTAGAGACTATTTCTGACACTTATTGATGAAGAGGGTGGAAATCTTTGCTAGCTCATTTCAGGACAGCTGTAAAAATTCACAATGTCACATTAAGATCATCCCTAAGAACATGTCTGCCAAATATCAAAGCTATCAGATGAGTAACTTTTGAAACACAAATATTTTGAACAAAAATGGCAAAAATTGACCAAAAAATACGAAAATTGAAGATTTCATCAAATTTCAATATATCACACTAAGACAACCCCTAGGAACCTGTATACCTAATATCAAAGGCATCAGACAAGTACTTTTTGAGAAACACATTTTTTGACCAAAAATGGCAAAAAATAGCACCAAAAAACAAAATTGCAGATTTCGTCATATATTCAATATATCATATTAAGTTTATCTGTAGGAACCTGTATACCAAATATCAAAGCTGTCAGATGAGCGGTTTTGATGAAATAAAGTTTTGACCAAAATGACAAAAAAATTCCTTAAAAATACAGATTTGCACATATCATCACAATTTGAACAAATCTAAGTTGGGCTATCCCTTGGGATCTGTATATTAAATAATAAAGCTGTCTGACCAGCGGTTATGAAGAAGAAGATTTTTACCAAAAACGCCTTTTTGGCACTAATTTGGATATTTTCAACAAGATCAAAAAATTGAAAAAATCGGTTTCTCAAAATCATATAAATCATCTACACAACAAATATCAAATCAGTAAGTATGGCGGTTCTCAAGATATTTGAGAGGACGGACGCCTCACAATTAGACATACATACATACATAAAAGACAGACGCCGGACGGATACCCATCCCAATAGCTTCTATAGACTATAGTAGCTAAAAATAAGCTCATTCACACTAACTGCAGAGCTAAAATAGAATTTAATCATTTGATTCCATGTCTGTTCTTTTTAAAGTTATATTCCTTGAATACAAGTAAACAAGTACTGATAACATATATACTTGTAAATATCTATTTTTCATAAGCTTGTCAGACTGCTAAAGGTGTGCTTGTGATTTTCTGATAACATGAATTTTTACTTATTGCAAGCAATAGTTTTGATCTCCAAAGCAAGTTTCAGATGTAGTTTTGAGCTTTTGCTCTTGATAATGGAATGGGACTTCATGTACTGTATTCACGAGTTAGTCCAATTTGCAATAATCTGCAACATAAATCTCTGTACCCTGTCCACAAGTTGACATTGCCTGAAATCCATATCGCACAAGCTTGAAGATATATCTCCTTGGAAATCTCTTGTTTACAGCCGGGGGGGGGGGGGGGGGGGGGGGGATCAGAGGAATGTGAAGGGGGTCACTCAAAATATTGATAAGGGGGGGGGGGGTTACTCAAAATGTGAGAGAAAGAAGGTGCAAAATGTATTGAAACATGTACCTCTCAGATTGCACCACTTCACACATCAATTTCTACAAATTTTTACTCAGTAAAATTACACATTGAAACACCCCTGAGATTACGCCAAACTGCACCAATGCACACTACAATTTCTCAAATTTTTCCATGCAAGGGAGAGGAGCAAGCCCATCGGACACTTTCCCCATCAGCCTTCCGCATGTTCTTCAATCAGTACTTTCAAAGTCTACCCTATCAGATATCCCAGTGAGGACCCTGTTATGATACCCATCCATATTAAACAATACTGTATGTAGTTGTATACTGGTTATAGTGTGACCTTTGACATCTATGTTTTGTTGTTGTGACTTTGAATTTCATTTTGTTGGTTTCACCTTTTTCAACCGTCATGAGATAACCAATGATTATCTAGCAGGGTACACTAGGATTTGAATGGTCTTTACTATTGCTGTATTTATGTAAATTATAGAAATACATGTATTGAAATTTAAGTTTTCAAAAGTGAGTGTGGGGGGGGGGGGTCAGTCAAAATTTCCATGTAAGAGAAAGGGGTTACTCAAATTCATCATGGTTTGGGGGGGGGGGGCGGGTACTTGAAATTTTAGAGTTTCCGACAAAATTCCTCCAACATCCCCCCCCCCCCCCCCCCCCCCCCCCCCCCCAGGCTGTAAATAATGACAGCTCCCAATGAAATTTGGGCTGCAGTGTAGCTGTATCTTTTGATGAATTTTTCACAATTTTTTTAATATCAACTCTAGTTTCTTGTTCTTCTTCTGAAAGCTTACTGGGAAACAAAGTACCTATATATATCATACATGTGCACATTGCAATGTTATTGACCAGTATATGTAAATCTGGGTCCTGATTGACATGTACACCTCTGGAGCAGAAAAAGTGATAATGGAATGTTTATAAACAATCATCACAAGTGACAATTACCTACAGGTTTGTTATTATTACAGAGATCACCATGATACTGAGGGGAGGCATGAAATAATAATTGTGTTTTCTCAGTGCTCTGAAAGTTGAATTTTTCCTCTCTTTGAGCTGGACTACCTAAACAGTTCAGTGTACAAGCTGCAATATGATGATGCTTAGTATGCGGGTTATATCTGTTAAGTTGCCCACTGTTTGTCTGTGGTAGGTGTAGTGGCCTTTAGGAGTTTTTGATCCTAACATACATGTACATACAATCTGTGTGCTGAGCAGTGTAAGGGTTCACGTCTGTCCACCATACTGACTAATAGGAAATCCTCTACCAATGGAGGTGCAATCCCACTGTCTTCATCTTGAGAAAACTGTCCCTGGTAGCTGGTTCCTTTCTTTGCGTGGTAAAATGCTGCCTTAAAGTCGGTTTTGGATTTATCTTGCTTCCTCTTCTGCATGGATATACACACCTGTTCCCTAACATAGTAATAATAATAAACTCATGGAAGACAATCATGGACCAATCATGGAACATAAAACATATAATTTCTCTTCACAAAAAGTTAGTTTATTTGTGTGTTAAATATCAAAGAATTCTTGTGTAAAAAAACAAATAAATTTATTTTCTCTCCGCTATATACATATTTCTCTAACGTAGACATCTCAACCACACCGTTTTCTTCTTGCTCAACCAATGTCCTGCTCAGTTTAAGAATGAGAATTGCTGTAACATGTATGCTGTGTATAGTATCTGGATGGATTAGTGTTAAGCTGATGCACCTACATAGTTGCTGCTGGCAATGTCAATTAAATACAGAAATGTATCAGTGAACCTGTGTTTCTAATTAGTATTCTTGTAATCGTAAACATGCTAGCTATATAAAGACAATTAAAATACAGAAATGTATCAGTGAACCTGTGTTTCTAATTAGTATTCTTGTAATTCGTAAACATGCTAGCTATATAAAGACAACTAATATAAAACACTTTGTGCAAGTTACAAGATACCAGTTCCAGCACATCTTTCAACAACCACTTGTGTATATATACTTGGGAGTAAGGACTGAAAAGGAAAAAACTTACCTGTTGTTTGATCATTTCCATTCATCTTTCATTGTAAATGTCATGGCAAAGTCCTATTCAAAGCCCTCCACTTTGTTCTTTACTGCTCTTTGTCAAGGCAATGGTATTTCTCATCCTTGACATTGCAGCATTCACTGCTGATCCTGAATTGTAAACAGATAGACTCATGATTACTAACTCTTTAAATGACAATGATAACCTGAATGATTAAAATACATTTGATGATGGGATGTTAATGAATTTCAAACACTCATAATGTCCTTAACCCTAATGATGATAAGCATTACACACATGTAAACATTCTAAATAAGATGACCCAGGTCTATCCACAATACAATTACTCAGCATCGCAGGTGACCCCGGTCAACCATCAACAAATACATGTACACGCTATGGAGATGATCCTGGGCAATCCAGAATACAAATACAGGTACACATTATTGAAGATGACCCAGGCCTATCCTGAATACAATTACAAATAAAGGTACAGTGTTTTTATTGAAGATGACCCAGGCCTTTCCTGAATACAATACAATAAAATACAGGTAAACATTAATTGTTGAAGATGACCCAGGCCTATCCTGAATACAATACAATAAAATACAGGTAAACATTAATTGTTGAAGATGACCCAGGCCTATCATGAATACAAATACAGATACACATTATTGAAGATGATACAGGCCTATCCTGAATACAATACAGGTACAGATTGTTTGTATTGATGATAGACATTGGTCATCTCCCATTATGTATTCTACATAGGCCTGAGTCAGCTTACATGTACATACTGTGTGCATGTATGCGTATTGTGGATTGGCCTAGGTCATCTTCCGTTGCATATATTATGTGTATTTTGGATATGTCTGTGCCATCTTCCATACCATGTGAATGCATTTGGATTGAGGATAGCCCTGGGACATATTCCATATCGTGTGCATGTAGGCCTGGGTCATCTTCCATACCGTGTACATGTATTTGTGGATAGGCAGCGGTCACCTTCTGTCATGATGTGTACCAGTACTGAGTAACACTGTATTGTGGATAGGCATAGGTCATAATATTTGCATGAAGATATTGCCCAGGATATTGTCCAGTTGAATGTTTACCATGCTGAACAACAAGCAGCACACTGCGACATGCTAAGTCGTGTTCGATTACAAGTAAGCAAAAACGATAATTGCACAGGTTGTCCGCAGAGTTGCAGGGTAAGACTAGTTACAAAAAATGAGTGTACCAGGAATAGTTTGCTGAATTTCCATGGCTAGTGTTTGAATAAGAGACGAATCAGTTTTTTTTTTCTGTAAGACATCAAGTGGCCATTATAGGAAAAAAATTGTGAGACTGGAACGAGAGTGACGCTTTCTCACAATTGGTGAGAATCTCTTAATTGCCATTCTCACTGCTATCGGTGAGAATAGTTTAATTCTCACCATTGAGCACTGAGAAATGCACTTCTTGATGAGATAATAGATTCTCACCGATGGGAATGGAAATTCTCTCTAAGCACTGTGAGAATGGTAATTTTTACAGTGAGAATCAACCAGACTAATCATTCACTGGTGAGAATCAACCAGACTCATTGTTCACTTGCGAGAATTAACCACATTGTTTCACACCAGTGAACAACAAGTCTGATTCTCACCAATGAATGGTGAGTCTGGTTCATTCTCAGCTTAAAAATTACCATTCTCACAGTGCTTAGTGAGAATTTCCATTCTAACTGGTGAGAATCTATTATCTCACCAAAGAGTACATTTCTCACTACTCATCGGTGAGAACTTTTGAATTCTCACTGGTAGCTGTGAGAATTGACAAGAGATTCTCACAAATTGCAGGAAAGCGTCACTTTCTCTCTCCAGTCTCGCAATTTATTCCTATACACCCAGTTTGATTTTGAAATTAAAGCATTCATTGTTTGGACTACCAATAGAAAGAGGCGACTGTTTACACCTAGTGTACAAAATGTGATTATCTGCAGTACACCTTCTCAAAGTGAACAGTTGGTTTAAAAATTAGACTCTGTGATTGGAGAACTGAAAGCACTTGATGACTGAGGCAGAAGGGAAAGGGTAGAAAGGAAACATCTTGAAGTTACCCTGTAAATAATGCAATACTTATGATACGTCTTGATACATTTACAAAAGTGCAAGTCACATAAGTGTGAAGCACACGGGAAATAAAATTTGTTGTGAATCCTATAAAGAAAGCAGTTTGTTCCATAAAAAAATAGTTGTTTATTTTCATTGCCACTAGCTATCTGTGGTTCAGGATGGTCCTACTTAAATTTGAAAATCACAAATGTCCCATGGACCTGGTAATGTATTACTTTGAATGGAAATGATTATGGGACCAGTTTAATGTCATATTGTTACTGTAGCAACTGATAGGACCTGAGTATACAGCTGTCAGTTGGCCAAAATCACAGATGAAATTATATGTAATTTGGATGGCTATAGTTCTAGCTAGTCAACGTTGGTCTCAATTAGCCAGAATGGCTTAGTGGTAAATTTAGCCAGTGGAAACACTGAACAGGATATATGTAAGTACAAACCTGTGCCACAGCAAGGACCCACTGCCTTAGGAAAGTAAATATATTGATGAAAAACTCCCTCAATTCCATGGGTTTTTGCACTGCATTGATGACAACACCACCATCTCTGTTCAGTGTTGGCTGTTTGCATAGCCACACACTGTGTATTTGCTTTGCAATGGAGGATGGTATTGTCACCATGTTGTTTTCACCAGGTTGTCAGACCAGTATCCAATGACAATGGGACGCACTGCCTCAGTAAGGGATCTCGAATCTGACTGGGTGAAAAGAAAACATTAACAAGGATGTAATGTAAATATTATCTCCTGCACATTGCTGAAATTACTTTACACATCAGTTCATCCTAAAACATGGCTTTTTATATTCATTAAGATAAGAAAACTTGATTGTTTATGACTTCTGTAATTTTAATTAAACCTTTCATCACTGGTATAACTTTGCACCAAACCCATTGTAATCACTGATGATTGTGCACCTTTTTAAAGAAAACTATAATGTAGGTCAAGACGTGCATTCAAGCAAGTAGCAATAAATTCATTTATACATTTATTTCAAGGGAAGACCTGGAACAGGCTCCATAAAATATACATAAAAATATGAATGCATGAAGTACAATAAAACAATAAACAACACACAACAAACTATGTGAAACTATTAAAAATATGTACAAATTTAGGCATGACATTCTGACCAGGCATCTGAAACTTTGACAAGATAATGTGTTGTCAATGGCAGGGTTGGAAATGCACACATCAAAGTAGCCATACATCTTTGAAGAGCCAAGTACCTAAAAACATTGAGTTTTATACTGTGAGTCTAAAAAACAGTGCGAGTTCTAGTATTTGTAGTTTACTGAGGAACATCAAAATAACATGAAACATGATTGGGGACAATCATACATATTATTAAAATATTCATATAAAAATATAGTATATAAAAACAATCTTCGATGATAAAGAGGCTAAAGGTTAAAACGCTTGCAGAATTCTTCATAATTATTTCAGCTGTTAGGATGCTATGTTTGAAACAAAGGAACTTCATGAATTTCATTTGCACTTGCTCAATTTTTTCCTGTTGATTTTTTGCCAAGGAGACTACAGTACAGACACATATTCTAAAATACTTACATGTATTATATAAGTTATGTACAGAGCGTCAAGGGAGTTGATGTTGAAGAAAGAACTACAACTCCGCCAAATATAACCGAGCATGCGAAAATCTTAACTGATAATGAACAAGATGTGCAGGAAATTAAAAATAAAAAATGACTAAAAATTTAAAACAAAAAACAAATCTTACCTGATGAAGGATTTGTAAAAGATCAGTTGTCAATCTTTTGATTCTTGTTCCTTCTACGTTCCACATACATATACCTCTGAGGCTTTACGACCAGGTTACATGAGGTATACTAACAGCTGTAGACAAATGTCAATGAATACAATTAGAATCTTGAGATAGTCCTATTTCTCACTGTCTGTACAATGGATACTCAACTTTATAATCATGGATATGTGTCAAAAGATTAGTAAAATCATATACTCATTCATTATGTATTACCATGCCACAAATACACAGTAATCATGGTTTGCTTTTATGTCCGTGAATATGAATAATAATGCTAACATTGAAACTTTTCAGCAAAAATGTAAATAGTCAATTGTACAACGATCATAATCAATCACAAAACAAAATGAAGTGCTTGTGGGCCAAATTATACACTTTTTAAAAAATCTCCAGATTTGCCAATTTTTAGGGTGGGCATGACTGTGCATCAATGCTTATTACATGCCTTGATGTGGGTGCAAATCAGTGAATTGATTTGAAAAGGAACATCCGGGGAGTTAGCGGGTCGGTGAACATAATGTACTGACCGGTTTTAATGGTTACCCGGGCAAGTGAAGCCCTTCAACGTTTTTAACATCCAAGTAGACACTTAATGATAGATGTAAATATACATGTGCACACTTCTATTTTGACTTTTGTTAAAATCCTTTCGATGCTGGTCGATAATGGTAAAATGTGTTTGAAAATGTCCTGCATATATACGCATGTAACTAAATGTGATACAGCATTTATAACCATGAAGATATTGTTGCCTGAATACATGGGTTTATGTGCCCTCGCAGCAGGTTGATAATATCATGGAAATAACAGACTCTGCTCTGACCATTAATATTTATCTATAGGCTTTGGCAAGACTGAAAGCCAAAATAAGCATGCTCGCCAAGCCTTGTTAATTTTGGACTTTCCTCTTGCCCTTGGCCATAAATTAATGATAATGGTCAGGGCTTCTCCCATTTTTTCTATTAATTTCATTTATTAAGGGTTAAAATAAGTGTGATAAGGCCATTTGTGTACAAGAAATTAAATTTTGGAATTTCAGCAAATGCACTTTCATGTATGTACACAAGGCTGCCAAAGGAACAAGGAACAATTTTTTTCCAATACAAAACTGACAACATTTTTGCACTCTTTAGACTTTCGCCAAGTCTGTGGGCATGTAAATATCAAAAATGAATACATTGAAGCAATGAACTTCGCAGACTGGCAGGCTAGGTGGTTGGCTGGTGCTCAGATAGTGGGGTGAATGCCATTCCCTACAGACTTGTGAACCTTGCAGGGTTTCAGTAGCTATAAATAACTCATATAACATCAGGTAATAAATATGCATGACTAATCTTAATCTTAATCAAGCATAATTTTCCAACTCATTTAAAGTTGGAATAGAGAAGAATAGTGAGTATAAATATGCTTTCAGAATTTTTAAAACAGTCTTGTGAATCTTTCTAAACATGGGGGATATTTTTGCCTTCCCTGGGGAATCGCAGCGGTACAATTACAGCGCTTGTCTTTTTAGTGTGGAGTTTCAGGGTTTAGCACACACGGTTTCTTGACTGTAACGTACAAGTTGTTGTACTCCGACACATAACATCAAAGGATGCGTCGATTGCCGCACGTTCTCTTATCATGCAGAATGTTACGGAGCTATAACACTGTAGCAGAACTTTTACCTAAGAGTGACAGTAATCTTTCCCGATACAGGCGTATGATTGGTTCAAACCTTCGCAGTCTCGGTCAAACACACCGGAAGACTATTCCATTTAACACCAAGGGATGTGATTTGCACTAAAGGGCGTGATTTTTACCGGGAATATTAAAATAGCCTAAATGCAAAAATTGAAACTATTTGTTATGAAATTGAACACTCACTCAGTGTAGCCAGGTTTGACTTCCATAACGGAAACCACCTGTGTATTCAGTGTTCATCAAAACTTGCACTTGAAAACTTGTTTCCGCCAACTTTGCTCTCTGAGAGCAGCGGCGCAGATAGGCAGGCACAGATTGAACTCATTGCAATAAACAAGCATGAGTCTAGTACGTACCAAGTCCAAGTCCAATACAGGTGAAAACGCAGACAATTTTACACAACCCTTTGGACTCGTACCACGATTCCTAATTAACAGACGTTTGCATGGATGTGGCTAAGAAGTTTGTGCACTGGCATCTCTGCTACACGAATAAAGTGCGCCGCGTACCGTGCGGGTAAATTTGACATATGTGTTTTGGTTATTTTTCATCGGGGGGGGGGGGGGGGGTCATCAAATTTTTCGTCTGACAAAGGGGGGGATCATCTTTTTTCACGAAAAATGCAGGGGGTCCATATTTTTTGAACACCGGCGACAAATTTCGACAAGATTTTGCCGGCCCCCAAGGCCGTAAAAACTGAACGGTCGCTAACGGAGGGCTTCTCAGATTTGATGGCTTCTATGAACTCAACTTCAACGTCCAGTAACACACTTTGTCGACCACGGCGATAGATTCTAGGGGATTTACTGAACCAGTCTTGCAAAAATGTACCCAAATCTTCTTTTAATAATAATACGGTCGTTGCTGCCAATCGCAATTCCTTCGCTGTTTGTACATATGATCCACGAGGTACAAAACCAGTCGCCTGATCACCACCTATCTCCTCTATTTCGTGAACTACTTATTGCCGGAGATCACTGCTGGTTGCCTTTCCACGGGTGTAGGTTCTTCCCCGTGTATTTTGCATTATTTCAATAGATTACTCCAAGGCGATAGCTATACGAAGATACGACGATCAAACGTGGGTCCTTTTCTGTTCAGACCGACAGTTGTGACCGTTAAAACAAATCGCTTAAATTTGCATGCAACAACACTGCACTGTGCGGCATTCTCAGACGAAGACAGAAATGAAAACGTGTCGTCTGTCTTGGATAAAATGTTGCATTTCCGTCTGGTATTTCTTTGTGTCGACCTGTAAACCTTGGCTGTGCCAAACAAAAAATCCGTGTGTGCCAAACCCTGAAACTCCACACTAAAATGACAAGCGCTGTACTTCATAATGAATCATGGTAATCTCCAGTCGTATGAAGTATCAGTAAATTTCACAATTGCAATCACCTTCCCTGATTTTTGTACCCATCACAGCTCTGCTCGGCTCCATACCCAAACCGGGTATTTGATTCCGCTCTTGCTGAAAATTGTAATTTTTCAATAACATTGTTTCCAGAGAATGTTATCGTAGGAATTATAACAAAAGATGATTCATTCACTGGCAATTTTTAGTAATTCTGGGTAAGAAATACATATATGATTGCAGAAGATGGCATAGAATACCAAGGATTCGACAATTTACAATAAGGGTATATGCAAGAAAGAATAACGGTAGAAAAACATTATTTTAGATTCAGCGGTGAGAATAAGAACAGATTCTCACTAATTGCGAGAAAGCGTCATTTTCTCGCTCGAGTCTCACAATTTTTCCCTATGATGCTGTACGTGTTTAGGCTTACAGACCACAGACGTTCTGTTGAGTGGATAGTTTGTAAAAGTGGAGTTTCCGCTACGTTCCGACGTTCTCCTCCGTAGCCTTATCACCATTTGAAGAAAAGGCTACAGAACAGAACGTCCGAACGTAGCATAAACTACACTTTTACAAACTACCCACTCAACAGAACGTCTGTGTTACAGACAAGCTGCAGTACAGTACTCAGTAGCTCGCGCTCGAGGTATTTGGGTCGGACGGCAAAACGTGACCTCGAGCCACTGTGCAGTTACACACACTGCCACACCAGCAGTGCCACGCAGAGCTAAAGCGGCAGCATACTGATACCATGGAGGTAGATATACTTACGTGGAAGAGAGGACTTCACCAGTCGACGAAAATACGTGATCATCAGCTGCTCCCCTACAATGGTGAGACTTGGCTGCAGTACGATGTACGGCTGAGTCGCCCCACGATGTAACAAACACAACTCATACGCGATCGCGTGGCCGCGCATTGAAGTGACTTGGGGATTCCTCGTACAGCCTCCGGTCACCTGGGTGACCCAGGCCTGGGGGTGACCGGGCGTTTGTGACAATAGGGCCGCTTTACACAGGCATATCCTTCCATGACAAGCAATCAAGTACGCCATTCATGGCTTTATTTTGACAATACATCAAAGAAACTCGATGTACAAATTTTACAGAATGCTTTATAAAATATAAACCAACACTCCTAACACATTACGCTTTCAAGTGTAGTGTTAATTTAGCTTCGCTACACTTCGCGACACTTGTTCTCATTTGCATACAACTTCCCACCTCCTTTCTTGAATTAGATGGTATTTTGTCTGCTTATACTCATCTAAAGCTTAAAAGTTTTACTGCAGTGGACGTGGAATAATTTTACTGATTATTTGCTTATTTTCGATTAATTTTAATAGTTTTAGGCATGTATTTGTCTTACATAATAAGAGTTATAAAATGTGTTGATTTTCTGACATTGAACTTCACAGAGGGATACGAGTGTAACCGCAGCTCGTCGATGTGATATTTGGAAGTTGCGATCGAGCTAGGGTGTTCGTGTTGGTATGACTGTATATTCTCACATACATGCCCGACTATTTGATAACAGTGAAATCGATCACATGCGGATTATGGTTTTGATGTCCTATAAAGAATACCACAGGTAGCAAAGAAGAGAAATTCAAGAAGGATATTTAGATATTATTCCCTAATATTTTTTCTTCGTTCAGCGAAGGAAAATACGAGTGACGTAATGACCGTGTCACCACTAGTCGAAGACGAGTGGTGACACGGTCATTATGTCACTCGTATTTTCCTTCGCTGAACGAAGAAAAATATTAGGGAATAATATACTTATCACATGCACAAACCAAGAATTCGTTGTTTTTGCAAAATAAAGTAAGTTTTCCATGACGATTCCGCGTTTAAACTTTTGAACTACTTTAGGAATAAATATCAGTACGCCGTGCACAAGTTGTCAATCATTTCCAGTCGTCCGTCGTGTGCGTTAGCGCTAACGTTCGTTCGTGTGTGGAGCAAATGACAGCTCTCGGTCTACACGTAGGCTACCTTCCGCAAAGTTATTCTCCATTTCAAAGATAGCATAGTCCTAGAAATTTATCACAGACGAAGATACGCTATTTTTCGGGAACAAATATCGACTGAATCTCGACGGCGCGAACACTGTAAACGTCGCCCGCCTGACCCTGTTTGCAATGCGTACGGAACCCACGGTATACGCGACCAGCTTCGAGTTCGTTGTTTCCGCAAATTATTCACGTAATCTTCGGAATATACAGGCGATACACTCTTGTGTTTACATCGATCGTTCGGATTAGTAATGTCGTAGTCTGTGAAAATATCGATTTCATTACATGACTTTTGATCGTGGGAGAAACATCGGCCGCCATGTTGTTTGTTTACATATTTACGAGCACACCGAAGATCGACAAAAAAAAGGTCCGACGCACCGAAATTGATGACATAGACGCGGGTTGTCGTGACGTAGAACGACCAGAGAATAAATCCCGTATTTTTTGTTCGGAGACGACAAACTTGGCTTGTGCATGTGATAAAACAAAGGTGTCTCACTGTCTTGGTCTGAAAAAAACAAACGAACAAACAAAAGGGTCGTGAACTTCCTTGACATAACTTTCAATCGCAAGAATGGAAATTACAACATGCATGACCATACGATACTTGTCTACACGAAATCCAACCATCCTTTCTTCAATAAGTAAAGACATTTTCTATATAATTGGAAAGCGCTTCTCTTCAATATCAAGTGATGTAGTCTTGTCCAACCATGCATAGACACATGTAATCGTAGAAAACAAATGAAAGGCAGTGGTCGTCAGCGCGTATGACACCCATACAATGGGTCTGCTGCGATGTATAACATATTTCAAATATCTCTTGTGCATATCCAAAATTTTAAAATGGCGGCTTCACCGATACCGGTGACGGCGGCCGAACCAACCAAATATAAGCGAAGGGACGTAGCTAAAGTTTATTCGCCCAAGTCTTGCAGTGATTGGAAAGCTACAGAACTGATGAACTATGAACATACATCAAATACTGAATTTGATTCACATTTGCTCGACATTCATCGCAAATTCCTGGTAGGAGGCTATGTTCTTCAACAAGAAAGTCGCGTAGCTGCGGACAGGACGACCCCCTTCCTTTAAAGTGTGTGGATAAAATGTTCAGTTCAATAAACATATGTTGAGCAATCAACAGTACGTAAAGAACAAAAATCGAAGAACAAATAAACCACACTGAGTTCAATCAACATTTTAGTGACTGAGTGAAGACGATAGCGGAAAACACCTTTTTCATTTACTGGATCAGCATTTGCCACGTAGGTTTCAAAACTACACGAGATTTTCTTAATTGCCTTGAAATTAAGTTACACTTGCATGGGAAATAGAACCTTAACTTCCCAAAAGCCTGTGAGTTAATTGCAATCTTAACAGAGTGAATTGAAGGTTTGGGCACAGTCCCTCCTCCTCCCTAGGCGGGGGACTTTGATTTGGGCTTCGGAAGACTCTGCCGCGTTGATAATGACGATCACCAAAACCTACGCTTGGAGAGGCAACATTACTACCGCGTACGTCCAAGAAGAGTCACAGAAAATGCTGAGGGAGTAATGTGCAAGTCTAGGCTAGTATCAACAAATCAGGAAACAAAAGGGCCATAGAACATAAGCAAAGTGCCCTCGATGATGAATATAGAGGTAATAAGTCAACTACACAGCTACAGTTACATGTGTCTGACGTCAATAATAAGAGGCTGTACATCTGCAAACTGACTACATGTTTATAATACTCTATGCAAATCATGTAGAGAATTTCCGAAACACAGCCTATGATAATTGTACACACATACACTGTATCAAAGTACATGGATGTAAAATCTAATGACTAACCATTCAACATCAAGGTTGATCCAATCGACAGCAAACATTTCTGCCAAACTTTAGCAAAGAAATGCAATGTTTTTCTAGTTGGGAAACTAATTTACTTATCGAGCTTCCTCTCGGACAACCATCAGAAATAATATGACTAAACGAGGAAACATGAGACTTTAGCAAAAAATTGTCTGCCTATCTGACGATCGAGTGTGTGAAACTCGAGTAACAGGTAACAATTATACTTGATTTGTTCTCATTTAGTGATATAACCCTGTGACCCTGCATCGAGCAACTGAATACTGGCATTAAGTGATTTACTGAGGTCAGGCGTTATAAACTCAAACATACGGGTTAGGAAACGACAATCAAAAAACTCTTTAATGTAATTGAATGCCCCTTAACTCACATACTAGTAAATTGTGGCCTTGTCATCGATGCACACGTAATTCCACTAAATTTGTAGAGGTAAAATAGACATTTAAGTCTCGGAGAGAAGGCGTCGATTTGTCCGACGACAGTAGAGATACTTAGTCTTTGCTTCTAATAATAATAAAGAAAGAGGAAGTCAAGTGCAGATGTTGATATTCAAAGGCTTGACTTTATACAGAACGTAAACATGAAAACTGGAGGCTCTTTACAACATTACTTTTAAACACTATATGATATACATATATACATATATATGTGTGTGTATGTGTGTGTGTGTGTTGTGGGTGTGTGTATGTATGTATGTATGTATGTATGTATGTATGTATGTATGTATGTATGTATGTATGTATGTATGTATGTATGTATGTATGTCGGAAATCTTCACATTTCTCAATGTCAGTATGGCAGAGCGATTTACGGTAAAAATTGATAACAAGGATTTAGGCGTTACTCAAAGTTTCACGCTATCACTAGACGATGACAATCATCATAATTATCTACTTCCAAAAGGAAAAAAACACATTCATCGCATTATAAGTTTCTTAATCTTACTCAGAGATGTGAATATCTTGATCAAGAAACATCTGCTATATGAACTCATCTGATCTGTCTTCTAAAGCTGATTTAAAGCTTAAGAGTTGAAGGTATCGGTACAATCTTAAAGGGGAGGTCACTTTTGTTTTGGATTTTCTCGTGCAGACCGTAATGAGTAAACGTCTTTACATTTAAAGATCCAAGGCAATAATTACAATAACAGAACTACTACTAAAAGATATCACATAATCACGATTTGTGTTCAATTTGTCTTCATTTATTCTATGGGATTGCTGACAGTAATTTTCAACGCATGAAGAGTCACAATTCAACCAACTTGACTCACGATACTGGTATTTTCATAAATTGCAAAAGAACCACATGTCAATTTGCTATTAACAATTAAAGTTTCTAAACCATTAATTCGAAAGATAACAGGGAAAACCAAGATAGAAAATTTATGAATTACTCAATACCTTGGAAGCAGCAAAGGCACTCTATTTAAAGTACGGACAATTTAAGAAAACAGAAAGAATGCATAGTCAGCGTAACTGACGTTTATTCCTAAATTATCATGAAAAACACAGCGTTAAACTAGTGTTGTCTTAGCTCTCCTTTAAGGGAGGGTAGCTGTAATTTCTGACAATACTTAATATTTGTCATTTTTTTTCTGTATTATCAACCAGTATCTTGTACTCTCTTAACCTTTTCATCCACATTTACCTCTGTAGAGGTCCACCATGACGATGAAAGGGTTAAAGGTACATTGCAATGCCCAGTGTTAAATTTCTTGAAATAGCATGCATATGTACTGGTGAAAAATGAATTGTCAGTCCAGGTAAAAATTCATGTATGAGCAATAACACAACACTTCATGCATACGTATGTATACTATATTGACAAGCTGAAGTGTGGGCAATAATCACTGGTACCTTAAAGGTATACAGTCATTATGCCCATATATGGTCAAAGGGGCGTTCCTTGGTACTCAAAATGCCCATGTGAGGGCGCTGTTTTTAAAAAGCGGCCACCCGCTGAAAATCTGTAATTGGTTAGCTTTTCTCTTTCCATGGTAACTGTAGCAAAATTGGAACAGGTTACAGTATGCCTTTAAGCCAACTTGTGTTAGGGAATGTGATCCAGAGATCTTGAAACTTTTCACGCATGCTCCTCTTATCGCTGGTCAAAGTTCGAAGTCTTAACCTAGCAGTTGCATGCCCACGAACTTCGCCATTGAGCATTGGCCAAGTATAGTAGTTTTTAGAAGAAGATATATGGCCATAATAGAGTATATCCGGGAAAATCGTAATCTTAACTGATAATAATCATTCTAAATTCACAAAAACGTTCGAAAATCCCCGATTGCACATTCAATATTCAACACACACCAGTCGAATAAAACCGACCAGTGAACGTCATCGTGTGTATGTTAGCTTATCACGTCTTCCCTATATTGTATGATAAAGAAGGCAAACATGACCTGAAATGCCCTGCGATTGTTGCAGCCAAACAATGTTTCTCTGCTGGTATGCAGGAGTAAACAGGCGTCAGAGTCATGAGGTACTCGACCCACGCCAATCAATCTTGATCTAAAAACAGACACAAGCCTTCCTCTGATGTAAAGTATATCAGCAAGTTGAGCTGTATAGCGCTAATCTTACGGTCATGTCTCCAAAAGTCTCGTCCGTCATCTGTCATTGAGACGTTTTAAATACCAAAACTTACAAACTAGCTCTTGGCCGTCATCAGCAAAGTCAGACGTATAACGGATCTCAGGCTAGTAAACGTGATAATCAACTTGAAGGCACGGTAAAATTCCTTCAGGTAAGTGATCGCTTTTTTACTTATACTTGTACACTTTCTAAAGAAACAGGAAGTCAAGTTACATGGTTGTAACGAGAAAAAGACATCTTTACATTCGATAAACCTTTCGGACGTTATGCGCCCTTTCCTCGCTTAAACAAACGATGTTTACTGACATTACGTATTAAAATACTCCCAAAATGAGCACAAGGCTACAAATGCAAGCCCCTGATGATCCTGTGCAAATTCACTGAAGCATCAGTGATATTATTTCATGTGCGACTCTGTCTGGATTTAGCGTAGGAAGATAATTCTGTGTAACAGAATCACTATGCAGAAGTACCAGCGGAAAAATTATGTGTTTACAATCCCATCAGCGAGGATTCCGGTTTTCAGTCAATCTTTGTTGCGTTGATTAAATATGCCTTGCTGTCGGACTTGTACCCGGAACCACTCTCGCTCGGTCAGGGAACTTCATTATTCACGGGGAGGGGCGGTACAATGCAAGAAACGTACGAAATGTAGAATTTTAAAGTATTCATCGTAAAAATATGACCCCCCCCCCTTAGTTCATCGATTGAGACATGTGACCATAGATCAAAATTATTGATCTGAATTATTTAATGAAAAATATTATAACGAAGTTATGATGTGCCATCAAGACGTGGCGCTGGAATCAAAGAGCACAACTGTACAACTTTGCACTATGGACACTATCTGTAGCTTAAGGCTATTTTTTCAGAATTATTTTGGTCTACTCCCCACATAATCCTAAAATATAGATAGTAAACATACCCTCCACATGTTGTTCTGTGCAAATCAATTTGAATGCAATTTTGAACAATAACAATGCTACTTGCACATATACTGCCTTTGTTGAAAACCTAAACTGTGACGCACCCTAATGTTCCAGGATAAGTATTGGACAATTCCAAGCAATAAATTCTCTGCAAAAACTTGAGCCTGTAACCCCATTAATGTAAAGTCTAGATATTGGCAGTGCTGTGATTTGTACTCCGTAACTACTATTTACACAAGGATCACGTGACTGTCAATGTGTTTTCTAAAAATCGGTTCCTACCTTCCCCTGTACAAACACTGTGGCCTCTCAGGTCTAAATTTAAACTAATGATTGACAACGTATTAAACTCAAAAACAGTGCCCTAGATTTATTTTATCTATCTCAGGTTTTTGTTACACTCTTACATAATATAGTATAAACTAGGGATCAACCAACTGTCGGAAAATTGTCGCATCATAGCAAAATATCCTCAACAAATATCTTTCAATCACGCAAAATTGCCATGCAAGCATGCGCCGAAAAGGTCGACAATCATGAAGAGGTAATATGGACGTCGCTTACATATAGAACACAGGTGAATTTTCTGGCACTTGGCAGAGAACAGTCCGCCAGGATATAATTGTATATACTCTGCAGAATGTATTGCATTCTTTTCCAAATAGTTTCTTAGGATCTGCATTTCTAACACTTTCAGAAAATCGGAGATGAGTAAACCTCAATCGCTGACACTGGTAATTCTTAGATAGATTTTGAGTACGTGTAAATATTCAGTTAGCAATTGAAACTGGTAAGAAAGCCTGGATATTCATACTGAAGCCGCCAGCGAATAACCTTATCATCAAGGATCGTCCTCATAACTCCTCGCTTACTAGGAAACTCTGGCACCAAAGTTATTGATTGCATACCTTGGGTACCGGGAATGATGGTAATTTGGCCATGCTACCGCCAAACACTAGGGTTAAACTGATAAATTCAACTCAAGTTAGACATTATTGGTTTATGCCTGCGGGCTATTTGAATTAAACTGACTCAGTACATTGTATTTGGCATGACTGCCTTCAGTGCTTTTAGGTTTCATTATGTTGGCATGGACGTCCATTCGTCGCTGTGATAGTAGAGGCTGGTATGATAAAAATCAGAGAACTAAGCATACATATCTTAAGTTTATCACATTTGTACTGTATGATGTTTGAGCCAAACGTGACCCCAGATGGCTCGCAATTGTTACTGCCGGATAGTGTCAACATCTGTTGATACCAACATAAATACTTGACATGAGTCATAATATATGTCATAATTATGCGCGTCATTCGATTTTGATCAAAATGTTGATATATATTAGTAGTGATCAGCCAGCCTTTACATTTGAGTATTCTGCCAACTTTAGCTGTATCTTATAAATCTTACGTCAAACTCTACAATTACTCAAAGTTTGATCGTCTTAGATCTGCCATTATTTATCCACACCGTACAGACATATCAGATCACTGGTTGGTAGACGAGAGATAATCATCAACTCAATAAGTAATTAGCCACCTCTATCCCAAAACTCAAAAAACAAGTACTTTGTCACTTACAGTCATGCCAAATACAATGTACAGAGTCACTTTAATTCAAATGGCCTGCAAGCACAAAGCAATAATGTCTCTAACTTGAGTTGAATTTAACTGTAGTGTTATAAGTATACAACATGCACAGAAAGTAAACGTAATATATTGGCAGCTGTCCATGATCTTTCCTGTATAATTATATGACAAACATTTCAATTTCTGTTATTTTAAATTACTTCTCATTTCAGTAAAGATGATCAACAAGTACCGATGTGTGGGCCTATTCATCGTCTTACTTCACGATTTTCTACTTGGAGTAAAGCAGAATTGCCCCGATCATAGCATTTACGATTGTAATGGTAAGACTCTTAATGAGAATGAATTTTCTCAAAGTGCACTTCACGCACATTTAATTTGATTGCAGAATTTGTACACATTGCTGAATTGTATACTTACATTTGCAACTCACTGCCGCTATGTTTTACTCCTCACTGGAAATTTTTCCTCCTAAAACGGTCAATTTTGTTATCAAAGTGTTGTGCTACTTTTAAAAGTGTCGTCATTATGAAATATGAACAGTATGAAACATGAAAGGCTAATAACTGATAACAGACCATAGATTTGACAACAAAGGTTCTTTCTTTCAGATGTACTGTGGATTGGGAACGATTTATTTCAGATTATTACTAATAGAAGTATGAACTGGATTAGCGCCCAAACTCACTGCGAGTGTATGTACAAAGCCAGTTTTGATATTGTCGGCCATCTGGCGAATCTCTCTGAACCTTCACTCTTTAACATTGTGAGGCAACACTTAATGAACAACACTAAGTACACTGATATCACTGACATCGATGGCTACTGGATAGGATGTAGGAACGATACAACAAAGGATTTTAAACGGCTGGACGGGACAGATCTTCCGATAAATGATCCAGCATGGTTTCCTGACCAGCCAGATTACAGTAATCAAGACTGTCTATCACAGGCATCAGACACCTGTGAAGATGTATGCTGCTTAATGTGGTACGTATCCGTATTCTCATGAAATTTTGAATCCACGAAATCGAAATAATAATTAATGTACGTCAGTGTGTCGTTATGATTTGACAAGAGCTCACGTCAGCCGTATTATAAAATGAATTGTGACATCCTCATCCAAATTTCTGTATATATCATATAAGAGTTGATTGACTCAAACAAGCGCTTCCACACTTCGGAAAATATTTTCCTTGATAAGTTTGAATCACCACTTGCGCACACGCACACTCTAGAGAATGTAATCGAAGATGACGGTGTCGTCTGCGAGAATACTGATCTATCGTATTCGGTGTTCATTCCCCTCCCGGCCTATGAATCTCTGAATAAAAGGCTGTATACTCCCGTCTATTGTCTCACCCGACAAACTGTTTTTTGGGTGACTCACAGGCCTTCAGGGAAAGAGACATGCTTTTGTCCTGAAAGCAGATCAACATATGCACATTACACAAGTGCTAAAACTACATAAAGAGGAAAAAGCGGAAGCTATGATATGACTTTAAAATACTATTTTTGATAGGGTTTCAAACGACGGGTCAGCGACATATCTTTTTTCGTGCACATATAATACGCCTTTTTCATAACAGCATTTTGAATTTTCTTCTTTTAGGCCCCACTTTTCTTCTTTACTCTTGAATTTTCATGTGAAAAGTAAGCCGTATCCGTGATTTAATGTCCCCTCACTGTTATTACTCAAGAACACATACGTAGCCAAGAAGTTGAAACAAGCTTTACAAATACATCTTCAGGGCTCGATGATTTTCAACTTTTTTCAGTGTGGTGACTGAGCATGGCATCTTTGAAATTCATATCACTCCCCTTTCTTATAGGAATAAAAACGGGAGCCTTTATTATAATTTGAAGATAGCTGATACGAAGTGTGAAAAGCAGAACATGCTATTCATCTGCCAGTTTTGTAAGTCATCAACATTGTTCACATATTTTAAATGTCACAATAAATTGTGTTGCCCTATGCGCTTTATTCCCCTGATAATTTGAAAAATAAAACCTTTTAGAGTATCTTTCACGTAGTGTCTTGAAATTCAAAGGTCAGTTTCTTTAATCACCTTATTTCTTAACGAAATACATCTATAGATGATTATGATCTGTGATTTCTATTTTACAACAATACGGACCATCTCAGCTTACCACCGGTGAGAGAACTTTAACCAAGTTTTACTATGATAAACAAGACTTTTGAATCATAGCAATGACCCATATCACCAGTTAAAATGTTAAGGTTTTAATCAGTCGTTGGCATTTCACGAGTCATTCTGTCTGTTTCGCTTCTTGGTTGCTTTACTTAGCAAATGGATGGAAGGTCGATCACCTACGTGACTGTTCAGAAGTTGATTGGCCACCGAAACCGGAGAAATGCCAGGCTCAGTTTATTTCAGGCGACTACGGGATCATACATTGGCCGGCTACAATGTATGGGGAAACAGCTGAGAGAAGATGTCCCTACAGCAAAGGCAATGATTACAAAGCATGGAGACATTGGTAAGCTTTGATTGTTGCAAACGACAAACATCTTGCATTTGAAAATAGAAAGTTTCTGTTAGGGTTGTTCCCGCCTCGGAAGTGAAAGACTTAAACTTTTGCTCAAATTTTTCTCAATGTATCTTTCAACCACACTATTACCAGGTCAATAATAAAAGATCGGGGTCACCGTGCAAAGTTTGATGCTAGAGATATATACCTGACATTTAAAGATATTTGAAATTCAAAATTGCCCACCATCCCTTGCTAACTCTATGGGGAAGAATACAGTTTTCAATTTTCGAAAAGCGAAGACCGTCACGGTAAACATTTTTCTTACGCAAAGAGCTTTAATGTGAACCCAACAAACAATAGATCAGAAAAGAAATTGTATAAATTTCAGAATCCGAATGTCTGTCCCCGAGGAGCATTCTACCTTAAAAAGAAACTCATGGCTCCAGAACAAGACGAGTACACTATTACTGGTTTTAATATCCGACATCAGACATGTAAATCCATGTCTATGAGTTGGGCTTAAATTAAATCTTCATAAACTACAATGATAAATCATTTGTTTTGAGATTAGAATACTTCAGTCAAGCAGCTCCTATCCATCGAGGAAATTCACGTCAAAGATTAATCGACTGTCGTCGTCGGTCTCTTGTAGTTCGTTGCTTCGTTGCTCCGAGTTTACTCAGTCTGAAAAGAGTCAGGTAATATCTTAACGTCATTTTTCCTTCAGTGGATTGACACCGTCTGGCGTTGCATGGGGGGAGGCTAACACGTCATCATGTACTGCACGGCGTCAGGCTGATCGACGAGACCACTTAAATAATCTAGCTAACACCACCATTCTGCCGGGTAAGTTCATTTAAAACAGATCAACAGATATCCGTACGCCCAAATTACGCTTATTTTTTATGCGTAACTCGCAAATTTTCGTTCGCGAGTTAGAACTCTACGAAATCATTTGGTATGTCCCATATACTGCCAGGTGTTTGTCTACTTGAGTCTTTTGATGCAAGTTCACTAAACGAACTTTGCCTACATACTTAAAGGGACAAAATCGGCCATTTTTCATGAATTTTGTTTGATACGATACTACTTACATTGTTTGACATGTTGAAAGATACTGAATGAATGGGTGACCCCGATTTTAGACAAATTAAATAAAACCATCGCGAAAGTGAATTAATGGTCATGACCATTTATTCATTTTCGCAAATGTTTAGTCTATCGTGTCCAAAACCGGGGTCGAATATATGCATGGTCACCCATTCATTTAGTATCTTTCAACATGTCAAACAATGTAAGTAGTATCTCGTATCAAACAAAATTCATGAAAAATGGCCGACTTTGTCCCTTTGATGTTACTAACTCTCTTGTTGTCATAAATGCCGTTTTAGTATAGTTCAGTATAGAGTTTGAATGCCAATGTTATTGGTATTATGAATACCGAGATTAATTGGTATATTCTAAACCTTCAAGGGTGACAAAACCACTTACAGTACCTGTCCCCTTTGTTTCAGGATATGCGAAGAAAGTCGCCGAACAACTGACAAACCTCACCTCCGAAGCGGACAGTTTCGAAGAGCATGACGTCACGCTTTCGGTTGATGTCATCGATAATATCTTAGAAAGTGAAGTAAACGGCACAGAAATCGACGTAGCCGAATATGTACTTCTGAGTGTCGATAATTTGCTACACGTCGATCACGAAGTCTTGGTTGCCAGTCAACAAAATGAAAATACTGCTTCAAGGTAATGATCGAAGGATACTGCCAACACAGAGATTTTTCTCTAGAAAACTGCGGACCGATTTTAATCAATCCATTCACTGAGAAACGAACCCGTGACTAGGACGAAATTTATATCATTCACAAACTGGAGAGTTATGCTTTTGCATCTACTTTTGGAAAGGAACGTTTTGCAATATTTCTATATTTGAGTTTGTCTGAATCTTAATTATTTTCTAATGCAAGGAATCTGACAAGAATCGTCTTTACTTTGACGAAGAGTTAAGTACTGTGCCATGGATAAATAAACTGTGGCAAAATACACATGTCGAAGAAGGTGGTGCATGTCATTTCAGATTAAAGCAATTTACTGATTTAACTAAAAGGTTATTCGCTCAACTCTTATAAAAGATGAATCTGTTGGCGAGTTTGAGGATAGTCAAGTTTTGTATATTCAACCGATCGATGCTTATCTACGGAATTGCTATGTTAATGAGAATTATGATTCTCTATAGATAGACTGTCTCTCTAACACACAACATAACTACATGGTCTTTTTACTTTCCCGAGCAGAAGACTGGTATAGAGGAGTTTGACGCAACTTGTTTCTTATTGCCCTCTTTTTCAGACTCATTGAATCCGTAGAGAAACTGTCTTTGATTGTAAACTTTGTCAATGATTCGATGGAGTCAGGAAACCAGTCTGTATCCATAGAAACGGCGAATATCGCAATGACCTTGGCAGAGATAAATTCTGATTCCTTTGCCGGTTTGAACTTTCGCTTCTCAGCAGGGAAAGTAAGTCATGATTTTGGAGCTCCACTTCAAAAGCACGCCCCTTCAATAGACGTGACACATTAATCATATATAGCCCTAGAGACCTACCCAAGTATTTCACATTAAACAAACCTGGTTTCCAGTATCATAGGTACCCATGCCATACTTGAATAACAACTTCGGAGATGAGAGACAATATGTGTAGAACGCCATTGGATTTCGTATTTCGCCATGTTTTCATCACTTTGCTTTCGCTAGGCAATTAATTGTATGATGTTGGTTGAAACGTACATTTTTGTTTGCTCAAAGAATTCTAGTTTTAAATCTGCTCTCACAACGGCACAACTGACTCAGTCAAGAAAATACTTTCCAAACAGATACTATGCGAAATAAGAATTTATGGAATGAGAAATAAAAATTCACATGATGACAAAATATGACAATGTACATTCAAGGACAACGTCTTGCAGTAATGTGGATAAATGTACTAAGAAACATGAAAATTGTGGAGTGGGGATTTCTCTTTAGAGTTTTCTTCGTATGACAGAGATTTTTTGTTATCTGACACTTTCTACTGATTCTGATCTAGAACAAGCTGTCGAGAGAAACGAAACCAGATGACGTCATTGGGGAGACTGAATCATCCATTCACTTACCGATATCACTGCTTGATGGATTAGAACCAGACGAACGATCTCAGGTCAATCGAGTACAATTTGTCGTTCATAAATTGAATACTCTCTTTAAGGTAGGTGAAAACGACTTGCTATACTCTTTTGTATATTTTGACACAGTTTTCTTTGTGTAGGGCTCTTGATGTGTTTTGAGGGTCAATTTTCTGATTGATATCTGCAACTTAAATCCAAATTCAATAATCTAATCGAAAGTTCAGGAAATATTATGTCTGCACTGCCGACTAAAGCAAATGTTTCGCATTTTAATAATACCAAATTATTACTACCCGATAACGTCCGCAGGCTGTTGACATTAACGGTACACACGCCGGGTTCAGTCCTGTCATCGCAGCCAGTATTGGAGAGCTTAAAATCACCAACTTAAGGGACCCTGTGAGAATCCACATAGCACGTAATAACACGGTAGGAAGATTTATTGGCGTTGTGTTTGTTTTGTCATTATCGTTGCTGTTAATGACGTCATCGTTGAATCTGAGTCGATGCTACCTTCCGAATACACCTTCTGAGAGACAAAGACAATTTTGCACTTTGCAATCAATAACGATTACATGTGACAAATACTGGCGTCGCTGTGCTGCCATAGTGTTATCAAAATTCCCAATTTGCGTTAAGGTAGTATGCGCCTGGAAAGTAAAGGACTTGACCTTTTGTTCAAACTTTCCTGAATGAAACTTTCAACCATTCTCTTACCAAATCAACAAATAAAAATCTTGGGTCACCGTGCAAAGTTTGGAACTAGCGAAACAAATAACCCAACATTTTGCGATATTTGAAATTCAACCTGGCCGCCATTCCTATTTTAACTTTGGAAAAACCATGACGGTGAAAGTTTTTCTTTCTCCAAAAGCTTTAAAGTGAGCCCCCACAAGTTGTAGATCAGTAAAAGAATTGTAGAAATTTGAGAGTCCGACTATCTGTCTCAGAGGCGCGTTCTACCTTAACAACAAAGAGCAAAATGATGATCTTATGATTGCTGACGGTGGTACCCATATTCTACAGGTTGTCAACTCTGCCCGGTACAATGTCAGCTGTGCCTTTTGGGACTTTAACCTTGGAGGTAAGCGATTTATGTCATACAATCGCACGTATGATAAATCCCTGGCATACTTTCTGAACGCGATTGTTCTAAGCATATCTTAAAATCGACGTGTGTCAAAACTTTTATTAGATACGGTAGATATACATATACCGCTACTTCTGCATTTCTTGATGTGGGTTTCCATAACGACGAGGATATTCTTAATAAGTGCTGTCAAACTGTGACGAACGTTCGTTCTATATACAGCACTTAAAATTTCACTGAGCTATCGAGTTCGCAACAGTTTTCAATCCTAAGCTTGTTTAATCCCAAAGAGTTATGATACGTCTAAAATAACATGTGTCAACGCTTAAAAACTAGAATGGAGCTTTACTATACATCTTGTTTTGCCGATGTAAAGACATAACGTCAAATTACCGAGGCATAATATACAATATGAAGATTCTATCATTTGTTCTTTAGCTTGCTGATCGTGCTTGTTTGTTTCAAAAAACGGAATACCCAGCTTTGAAACTTGGACCGGGACAACCTACCATTATAGACGTATCATTGTTAACAACTGTACATACATACGATTAGTCGGGTTGTTCTGTTTTCCCATACAAATATTGCTTTCACGGAAAAACAAAGATGGCTGTAAGATAGCAGTAAACTATGACTATCTTCAGCAAAAGAATAGACTCATATTCTTGCCTATAGATGGCGCTGGTGCTTGGTCTGTAGAAGGCTGTGAGGTTTTGTCGGACGGTACAGATGGCAAGGGAACTGAAAGTAACACTACAGTTTGTGAATGTAATCATCTGACGAACTTTGCTCTTCTTGTGGTGAGTCAAATTCAAAACACCAATCTTTTTTGTTACTGAACATGTTAGTTTGGCAGGCACGTAGATACGTCTATATAGTACGTTATAAAGATGTCTTCAACAGATGATTTCCGTGATCGACTGGATAACCTTTCAACTCTATCTGCACATCGTGCAATGACGTGGAGTAGCACCCTAACTGTGTTTGCACTGTAATGTGGTCTGTATTAGAAGTGTTTTTCGAGATAGTTTACTGTTTGAACAAGGGTGAAATTAGACGGCATGACTTTCCGAATATCTGAAACTTACATAACATTTCTGTTATGATCATAAACATTACAATTTTTATACCTGTATTAGAATATCTACAATAATGACATCGACCAAGCCAACCAGAAAGCGTTATCGATAATTTCCTACATCGGTTGTGGAATATCTTTACTGGCGTTGGCTGTTACACTCGTCTGTGTTATCGTCTACAGGTAAGTGAACGTCTATGGTCAGCCACGGTGTTCGTGTGGCCTATCGACATTCTGAAAATCGGATGAATAATGGAAACATGTTACATGGGAAAGCATGAGTAAAGTACCGACAGTTCATATCAAGCATACTTAAATTTCCTTCGAACTTGATCTACCAGAGAAATTAAAATTTCGCTTCTCGCTCAAGGTTCAGGGCACATAGCGCCAAGTCGCACTGAATGCTGTGGTACGGTCGCTCTACTTCAAAACTGAAATTTGTTACTTCGACTCTACTCTATATCCTTCATGTCTCACGTATGTCCTCTTACGTCATGAAAAGATAGATGGAGCCATATCGAGGCATTGAAAGGATTAAAGGAGCATATTAGTTGACGTTATTCTCATAACCTTTCCCAGTTTCAGTGATATCAACAGATAATTGCGCAGTGAACATCTTGACTTGAATGCTTACAATCGATAGCAGCGAAGTTTTCTGACTCTAAACACACTTTGTGCACTATTTCCTAACCACAAAATGAAAACAGGTAACTTTTCACGCTCTGAAATACCAGAGAAAAGTTAACAATATATACTATGCTTTATGATAAAGGTTATATTTTAATCTTTTTCATCACATTTCAGGAAAAAGAAAAATAAAGCCACAAAACTCCTAATCAGTTTATGTTCTGCCCTTGCGATGGCGCTGTTGATGTTCCTGATTGGTGCATTGTTTGTTGACCTTGGACCGAGAATACCTGGTATTTGTGCCACCATTGCTGTTTTACAACATTATTTCCTATTGGCTGTCTTGCTGTGGATGGCACTCGAAGCAACGTATCTGTATCTGAAATTGGTCAAAGTTTTCGAGAACTACATCAAGAACTTCATGGTCAAGTTCAGTCTGATTGGTTGGGGTAAGATGAGTAAAGATTGAATGACAGATCGTAGACCAAAATATCAGAATCAGAATGTTCTCTCACACGTTCGATCATCCGGCACAAACTTGGTTCTCCTTTCTTTGTGCATTGTATCAACACAAAAATAACCAAGGGAATTGAGATTTAAAACTTCATGGAATGTTTGAAAAACTATTCCCGATGTTTATTTCAATTGTTGCAACCCGCCACCACACGCCACGGTGCGGCTGTTTTATCGATTTCCTTAATCTATTCTGTATATCTTTAACCATTTCACTGCCAGGTTATTTTTATCAAACATTAGTCACGTGAAACTCACGATATATTTATTTTGATATTTCGTCAACAGTATAAATATTTGAGTAAGTTACAGTTGATAGTTTACATACCCTGATGACAAACGAAACTGATAGCGCCAAAGAGGAAATGTTTTAGCTCTACTTCGATTACTGAGTGCAAAGTCGCACTAACTATGTGTGTTAGGGCAACTGCATGGAAATCATACGCACTGCCAATACTCAATCACCATTCTGATTTTGTTTGAAATGCTGTTCTTCAAGAACTTGTCCGCAGTTAAAATTTTAACGATCAAATTTCAACTATTTATAATTTGAACCAAAATATGGCTAGTAGAGTTTCCCCAGTACAAAATGGTTATAAGGGTAGGGAAAAAAAGTAGGTCAAACGTAATGGGTATCCTTTTTATCGTCCTTTTGTTTAAATTATAGGTAGTCCTCTTATCATCGTGATTATAGTCCTGTCCGTTGATGTGAAAAACTACGGATACATGTACGAGAAGAGGATGTGAGTAATGCCATATGTCACGTGAATGCAATTTTTGAGAAATCAATTGAATAGGCTGATCGATCGATCCATTACATGTTTCCCTGTTTCACAATAAATTAGTAGAGTACTTTATTATTAATGAATGCTTGATTGATTGCTTGATTGATTGATTGATTGATTGATTGACTGACTCATTGTTGGTTGATGGAGTGATTAATTGATTGATTAATAAATTGACAGGCAGGCTGATCTCTAATCGACAACCGCGTCGACAGCGTTGAGTGGATTAGCAATGTAATGACTGCAGTGCAATAAATATGTTCATCTATATGCAGTTTTTAGAATGTTGAACTCCATTACTTTTATCTTTCGTAAGTGACATGCCTTAGCAGGTCTTATTAAACGCCTGAGGTTAGAATTAAACGATAGTTGTATTATTTTTTATGTTTCTTTCACAATTAAGAATTCTCCTTGATCTTTTATTTTTCCAGTTGCTGGTTGTCACAGAACGCCTTCTACGGTGCATTCTTGGTTCCTTTCGGAGTAATCCTTATCTTTAACACTGTCATTTACTGTCTTGTCATTTATCAAATATGTGGACTAAACTCCAAGGCGATGACTGCGAGCGAAAGATTCAACATTCAAGCACAGTTGAGGGCGGCTATCGGGTTGATGGTGTTGCTCGGTCTGACCTGGACATTCGCCATATTTGCTATCAGTGAAGCCAGCCTCGTTTTCATGTATCTATTCGCAATATTCAACTGCCTTCAGGGATTGTTCATATTCGTATTCCACTGCGCGTTGAAGACAGACATCCAAAATGGTTGGAAGAGGACTTTCTGTGGACAAGAGAAAGCTCCTTACGGATCAAAGGGTAAGATTGCAAGCATGAAAATTCTATCACCATTCTAAATAACGGGCAACAGACGTACATGTAAAGTTTTCACATGCCTGTGAAATTCACCATTAAATGACCACAGATTTTGTAGAAAAATAAGAACAGAGTGACTAGCCACTGATGAGGGCACGTATCTTACTGTAATCTACAACAAAAGAGAACACATCCAGGGTACAATTTGCATTTCTCATTACATAAACAATTAGATAAAAATATTGAGTTTGTTGATGTTGTGTATTTCTTTCGCAGAGAGTAACGCTGGCATTCGCAGCGTTGGCCACAAATATCTGGGCAAAGATGCAGAAAGTAAACACATCCTGAAGTCAGGTACGTTTTGAAAGTAAAACGGGGCGATACACCTCTACGTCATTACATATTTAGGTATAAGACTTTTATCTCGTAAATTCTTCATCGTGATCAGCTAACAACCATCTTGAAATCAGCATCGCAATTTGTTGAACGTGTAACTACGGCAGTGATAAATTAAATTATCAACACACTTGTTGTGGTTTGAAAAGGAAACGCAAAAATTGCAAAAAAGTAGCTTGTTTTCATTTATTTTATTCTGTTTTATTTTCTTTTTATTTCTACCTACATATCTACCTATCTATCTATTTATCTACCTATCTATCTTTCCTTCTTTTCGCTCCTTGCTTTTATTTTATACTCTTTTACGATTTACGCAAGCCTCTTTTCTTGAAAAAAATTGGCCCTCGGATAAAATAATATTTTCTTGGTCTGTTCGTTAACTTTACAAATTAAGCCAAACTCCTGAAAAGAGCCTAATTTCTTAATTAGCAGTCAATAACGTTTATGTGAAGAGTTGCTTGATTTTCTGTCTGTCTTCTTTCAGACTCCGACTCTACGACGACAATCTGAGAGTTTCGGCGTTGTCTTTGTGACTCAAAACTAGAAAGTTACTGCTAGCAAGCATATTTACACAGACCTGAAGATGTTTATTCTTCCTCAAGACAATGCACCCATAACGAAGAAAAATGGAATATACACACAATACATAGTAACACTGATGAAATACTTAGTCCACTTGTGCAAATTTAATACGCCCTTGACTTTGGAAACGTACATATACATATTCAGTGACCACTGTTATTACCCATGTGTGACCTCATGTCTTAGTATTTTTGGTTGCGCCCATTACTTCAACGTTCAATTGTTTTTGTTATGTTAACGAGGAAATACCTTTCGTCACAGTTTTTTATTTATTTGTCTTTATTTATCAATCTCGATAACTCCATAGTTTTGAAAACCTCTTTTCATGAAGGTCGAGACACATAACATGTATCAAGGACAATTATATGCTGTACATTTACAATATTTAAGAGACATGAAAATTCTTTAAGTCGACAATAAAGCCTCGAAAAGTACACCAAAAGGATTTTTGTTGTTATTATTCATTTGTTTCTCTTTTTTTAACTGGGCTCTTCGTTTGCGTGATCTTCTGTTCAAACACGAATGGAAATGACTATTAAGGTTACAGAAACGGTTCTTGCTAAAATTGTTATCAAACTCAGAGGACGAAGAGTTTATAACTGTAATCATTATTGTCTGCGTTTCCGTTTTTTCCTTTCTGGTGATGTGGAAATTCATTCGGTAACGGCCGGTGACGTCATTGCAGTTCATTCATAAAATCTCTCAAAAAAGAAGAGAAAATTAAGGTGGGGGTTAAAAATTTTGTAAGTCAGATAACCAGAAACACAGGATGTTTAAGGAGACCTATGGGCAAACATGACCTCAAATGACCTGCCACTGTTACTGCTGAACAATGACCGAGTGCCGGATGCAAATAAAGAGACGTCAAGAGTCATGAAAGACTCCATTCACGTGATCGGATCAAAAATAGACATTAATTGAAGCGTGTCGCCGGTTTAACTTGTATCGCTGAAATCGTACGTCAGATTCTCAAATACTCGGGTGAAACTTGCCATTAAGACCTTACACATACACAACTCTAAGTGACAGAGAACTGAAATTGCCAGCTCAAACTTCAAACGTATCGGCCTCGTGTTGAACGAAAGACTCCGTCACATTCTGTCGGGTAAGTGATCGTCCATACACTATTTTTACCTACACATCGCGGTCACGCCATCACTTTCAACGGAATTGAGCTTCACCCTTGGAAGGTTTCGTTAAGCATGTGTCATACACTGTTCACATAATAAATGTCACTGTTCGGCGGTTTACGTCCTGCCTTATCACTTATATGGAACACTGCCTCCACATAGGAGGGGCACAGTGTGTGGATAATATCTATGACAAACCGTATACTGACATTCTGAACGATGTATTCTACGAAGTGAGGACCTCAAATGACCCTGCACAGATCAAGTGTAAGTTCAGTGAAATTTCTGCAAGTTAGTACGTGTAACATTGCATGGCTTAAGCTAATGGGAAGTCCATAGTGTGTCACTGCAAAAAAGAACGGCAATGTATGTATGAAAGGACCATGGTGCTATTTCGGTAACAAAATTATGTATTTACAGCCTATGATATATACATTCATTTCTTTAGCACTTATTTTTTTGTCGATATGTTTGTCAGAATCTGTGGCTTGAACCCGGAACAAATCTCGTTCGGCATAATTCCAAAATATTTGTACAACTCATCCGTTGCTCCTAACACACACGACGCAGCGGTAAATTTAGTGACGTTATAAGTTACGGTGATTGTTCTGGCTCTTAATTACAGCCCCACTAGCTGCCAAATTCAATTTTATGCATAATTTTTATGATTTTTATTTTCAAACCAAAGTTGGTTCGTGTAAATGTGCTAACTGAAGAACATGAATAGAAGTATCAATGCTCACTGATTTGGACCATGCCTACACGTTTTACCAGGCTGAATAACGAACGGCTAATAAAATGCCCCCCCCCCCCTGGAAAAGTACAAAAAAACAGTATTTCCTGCACATACACATCGTGATCTTAAAACAAACAAGCATGATGCCATTTACTTGAATGCACAACACACGATGGCCAACATTTTGTTGCTGTAATATTTATTTTCTCTGTCGTATGATGATGTATTTGAAAATGGCCGGAAATCTAAAATGAGGTTAAAACTTTTCAATTTACATGCCACTTTCGACACCTATAATAGTGTTATACATAATTCAGTCTTTATTGGGTCTTATTCTGAGAAAACTCTTGGAAAACTGAGGATACTTTGAGATAAGTTTATTACACGTTCGCATCTATTTGGGCTTCAACAATGGTTCTAGCCTTGAAAGGGATAGCTGTACAGCCTAGAGCCTGGGGTGTAACGGACATTTGTACCAACAGTTGGGTTTCATAACTACAGATCAGATATCTTCGATTTGCAGTGCGACATGATGTATCAAATTTCGAATTCGATATACTTCCCATTTGTGTCTACGAACTTTTGACATAATCGTTTGGAGCGTACCATACAATGACCTTTCTTTTCTGATACTTGTGTGATTTTATTTAAAAGCGTGTGCAGCTTCCCCGTCTTGTTCCTATAGAAACGAAAAACTGAAATTTTCCCTGCACGGTAATTTTTTGAGTAGTTTGTTTTTCCAATCCAAAACATTGCACGGTGACCCAACTTTTCATTGCCGTTTTAATAAATGATCGAAAGTTCTTTGGGGAAATTTTGGTAAAAGTTGAAAACTTCCTCTTTCGAGACATGTATTACATTGATAATAAATTAATGGGCAAAATACAAAACGGCCTAAAGTTACGCTTTGTATTTCCATGGCGGCTTAACATGACTAGGCGACTAATAGAATCTCACACCAAGGACCTAGGATCAGAGGTCCTCGGTGTGTAAGATTCTTTTTCTCACATGACCACAAAATACATTAAATTCACACTAGAAACATTGAAATGATCATAAATGTATGAGACTCAGTGACTATACTATTTCGTGGCCATAGATTATTCAGCGTCAGTAACACAAACTCCGTGGCGAGATTCACCGATATTCCGACTTCTGCTCCGGACTAGATATCCATCAGAAAAAAAAATGGCGAGTCTGTCACCAATGAAGTACAACGTTATCAAAAATAGTGAAAACGTTGTCGTCTGCCACTGCACTGCATGTGACCTGCTTACTTTGTAACTGTACCGGAATGTCAGGGAAAGGATGAACACGGAGTGTAGCATAAAAGGTGCAGAACATTCATTTTGAACATAATTTGTATTTTAAAAGAATATTCACATCCTAACAAGATGTTTCCCATGTTCTTAAGTTTCTTTAAAACACCTTTGACCAACAATGCATGGTGCAAAATCTGAGTGCTTATAACATTCACAAATTTAATCAGTCTCACGACTGGGGGTAGCCCCTTCTGCCCCCATACTCAGAACGTTGACATAAAGTCAAGCTAGGGTCAGTAAATGGACAAATGCAACATTGTTTTTAACGGAGTTACTTGTGTCGAAGAAATCTAAACGCTTTCTACAATCACCAACGAAGTACATGTAAATGATCTTGTTCCGTGATATTTTTAGTGTCTGGACTCAGCACATGCATTTAGAGTTGGGTACCGCTGTTCGATGTCAGAAATCCCATCGTTTTGTTTGATGTATCAGCAATTGCTGTTCAGGTTCTGTTTTGCCAATACGTTCTTTTGAACTTTGGCTTTTTCCTTAAAGCAATGCATGCTTGACAAAGGTGGTTTTCGAAAAAAAATATTGTGACCCTCTAACTTTAATAAACTACTCTTGATTCTTTGGAGAGTCGGTCCTCAATAGTCCTGGTTCTCGTGTTAGTGCTTGTTGGTACTGACTATTTTAGTTGATGTTTGTTCTTTGTTCCCCTTTGTAAGTCGTGCAAAGTTAGTTTGGTTAGGAATACAGCCGACAAAAACCTGCCCGTTTTATTAAAGTGCCTCGTTGTGCGTGGCTTAAAGGGGCCGCGAGGCGACCTTTTAATCAACGAGACATGAACCAACCATTTTACTCTTGCCTGAACTGTAAATGTCTTCTGGTAACACTACTCAATTGTTTGGCTTCAAAAGAAACAAAAATACCATTGCATATATTTATCATTCGATAAATATGACTGTACGTACAGCAATTTCTTCTATCTCGACAATTTCTTCAACAGACTTAACAAAACGTAAAAATACTATCCAAATTGAGCACAAGATGTAAGGCTCTCGTGAACCTTCGCAAATTTACTGAGAGACCAGAGATATTGCCGCCGTTCGATGTACGACTTTGTATGGATTTAGCTTGAGGTGATCATTCCGTGTGATTTCATAAGTACAAGGGTATGTGTATATCCAAGTACCGTACAATGTTGTTTTGGGCGGCAACATATGTTGACAATCTCGCCGACAGGATCCGAGAGTTATTTCAGCGCTCAAGCTTTGTCGGCCTGTCATCTTGATTAAAAATATCTTCCACTTGTTACGACGATAGGCTTGTACGCGGAACAAAGCTCGCTCAGTAAAGCAAACAATTTGCAGCACGCAATCACTCTTGCTCTAATAAAACAACGGTAATGTGATCGTTCTGGCAGTTAATGAATGTTTATCAGCTTGAACAGGACAAACAGAAAACTGCTGAGTGTGATGTGATTACAGGGCACACAGCAAGGTTTCAAAACAATTCAGATATTTTCAATATGAAGTTCAACAAAGTTCACTGCAAAACTCACTTCCATGATATCTTTCCCAGTAAATTAAATTGTTTGGAGCATGTCACTCAGACATCATAAATGCAATGAGGCGTTTCTTTTTTTTTAAAATTAGAATGATAATGGGTTCAGATAGAATGCGCCGAGGGGACAATTTTTCGGACTCTGTTTTTAACAAGCCCTATTTTGAGTCTGATCATCGCATGGTTTTAAGCGCATTGAGTAAATAAATAATATTTTTACTGCCTGTAGTCATTAAAGCCACGATAGCTGCGAATGTGTAATAAACCAATCTCAAAATACCCTGAGTTTTCCAACGGTTTCTGTGAATAATACCACATAAAGACTGAAAAAGTGTATAACACTACTGTACCATACGTGTAGAAAGTGGCATGTAAATTGAAACGGTCGATCTGAAGAGATGTGCATAAAGCGCGAGCCTTTTGGTCACAATATCGTCGTGAACACTTTCCAGAGTGCACGCAAATGCATACATAAACAGGGGAAAACCACTTCATACTTTGATAAAGATTCGTCACATTGTGGCATATCGACACAATGTAACTTGTAGACTTATGTTATACAGGGTAAACCAAGATAAATCGTCTATTATTTAAGGGGTGTGAAATCGATTTTGAGGCGGAAAAAGTTCCTCGCATTCTCAGTTTTCATTTTATAAATTTACTTGTTTATTTTGTTTGTTTGTTTGTTTGTTTGTTTGTTTTGTTTGACTGTGTTTGTCTGTTTTTGTTTGCTTTGTTGATTTACTTATCAGTTATCCTACTGATTGATGTATTTATTTGTTTAGCATTATCAGAAGAAAATAACATATTTTGTGATCAACATACTCCAAATCAAATTTTCAAACTTGATTTGCGTGAGGGACAGACACGTGGTGCCAGTGATCTAGAGAGCGCTTGCTCCTATACCGACACCAATATATTCATTGAAAAATATTCAGGTAATATGAAAAATCCATCGCCGGTAGATGAGAAGAAGTGTAATAAATTATGCATTGCCATTTTATTACATATGATTTTCTATTAATTTTATGTGTTCAGGCTTGCCTTGATTTGTATACATATAACAAGGGCTATTTCGTCCTTTACTGTGGCTATCTCGGCAGACATGTGTTTCCTGTACTTTGAATTTACTACATTTCTTTTCACTACAGTTGAACGATGGTGACAAACTTCGGATGTACGGGCTTATTGATTGTGTTCATTGCAGCATTTCCACTTGAAGCAGAACAGTCTTGTCAAAATTCTACAAAGCGAAAGGAACCGCATTGTGATGGTAAGACTTTTTGTGCATTGATGTTGTAATCTGTATGGAAAGTCCAAGGTCATATTATCAAATCCAATATTGTTATCGAAATGTGGTCATAACGGGTGTTTTCAGCGCTGTTCATTCTATATGACGACGACACCACGAAATTAAATTCTCTCTCTCTCTCTCTCTCTCTCTCTCTCTCTCTCTCTCTCTCTGACATATATTAAACCGTATTTTACTAATTGCAACTTTGCCTAGCCATACAACCGCCGAGATTTTATTTTGTAATTATCGTGCTCCAAGGATTACGTTTAATTCTTTTATATAACCATAAAAGATTAAGCAATTGATGGGCCGGAAATTTAACTACTTCTTTCAGATATACTCTCGATTGGAAAAGACGCGTTTCAGATATTTGCCGACATAAGTTTACAAGGTGGATGGCAAGAAGCCCAAACATACTGCGAGTGTGTTTACAAAGAATTCGATATTGTTGGTCACCTGGCGGTTCTTTCCGACAATTCAGTCTTCGAAGAGGTGCGAGGGCACTTGATGAACGATAGCATATACACCAGTGCCGATTGCGTTAGGGGTTACTGGATAGGATGTATGAATAGAAAAGATAGCTTCACATGGATAAACGGGAAACGTCTTGCAACAGATGATCCAGTATGGTTTCCCGGACAGCCAAACGACATCGCAAAGTGTGCACCACAAATATCTTATCAGAACAGCCAATGTCCCAGCGTTTGCTGTCAAATGTGGTTCGTATATTTTCTTGTGATTTGGAATTGATGAAACTTAGCTCTAATATATCACAATAGAGCTGAACCGATGGGTTCATGCAGAGTAACATTTGCAATGTTCAAAAGTGAGTTCAAAATTAGATGTTTTTTTGAAAAAAATCATTTTAAGATACTCTATTTCGTCAAAGGTGATAGGTTTTAATTGCTTCGCTGGCTATGCGTACTACAGCCGACCGAGTGTACTGTGCTCCTGGACGATGACCCTTGACATAAGTCATGACTGCTGCTATCCGGAACGCTGTTATATGTTTAATCCAAAGCAAAATGATATTGATGCGTTTTAATTTAATGAATATTTTATTTTAGAATCTTAAATTCATCAATATAGCTTTATAACTTTATCGTAGCAAAACTCTGATCAGAGTAAAAATGTTGTAGCTGGAGTAGGGGCATGCAATGACGCAGTCAGAAACGTTGTGAGATTGCAATGACGGCGACTACGAAGTCAAGGAAAAATTCTTATTTTACTGCAGTGACATGTGCATATCAAGAAGCCGCTTGTGGTTGTCTTCTCTGGCACACTGTGCAATCTATTATTAAATAAGTTTTGATTTTGTAAGCAGTAAATTAAGAAATATCGTGTAGAAACATATGACATTATTGCTTCTGTTTGGAAACCTTTCCCGTTGTTAGAATTTCATATTCTATCATCCGCGATAAATATTGCTTAGAGGCTGACACGGAACACACACAAATCTAATGAGAAAGAAATGTCACTCAAAACTAATTGGTAAAAATATAATGACAAATGATAACAATAAAAATTTACGGAATGTTTCACTCAAACTGTTACGAACATTTTGGAAATGAAGTCAGAACTTTACTGCAACAGCTCATAGACTTTAGGGCGCTTTTGAAGTCATTTTCGTAATTTCTATGGCAAGTGCTCAATTTGTTCAATGTACTACTTCTAACAATATCACATTTTTTGCAGGATCAACATCTTCAATGATAGTAATTTGAAGATTGATGACACGAAATGCGACCATAAAAACAAGTTTTTCATCTGTCAGTTTCGTGAGTTATCAAAATTGTTCTCCAAGGGACAAAGTCGCTCTTCTTGAGCTTTTTCATGGAAAAGTAGTTTGTGTTGTTTGACTTTTTCAAACATGCTGAAATAATGGTCATTTTGTGCATAATCTCAACTCCGCTTGCAGTTAGACAACATTAAATACTCAGAGGAACATTTCAAGTAATCCAAACAATCCTTTTTGGAGAAATCTTACCGTGCATGGCTGTGCATACACTGTTGCACAAAGTTTGGACCTCAAACAATCTTTTTAATGGCATCTTAATTTGCGGCATCTTTCACATAGATTAGGGTAGCAGTTTTCATGTAACTGTGGCAATGCTTAAATGCCATAGGAAAGCAAGTAAGAAAGGAAAAATCCCTGTAATCCACAGGTCATAAACGATATTGGCTTTTGCACTCAGCAAATTGGGAATTTATAATGCTGTTGTAGTTATGTACCGTCGTTTTTTTGTATACTTAGTGACTTTATGCAAATATTCCAAGTTTTCGTGATATCACCAAAAGGGTAAAAAAGAGCCACTCTGTCCCTTTAATGCGCACATCATGTTGGCGTTGAATCTGTTTCACTGTACACTTTTGCCACACAGTGAATTATTCATAAAAAATCGATAAACAAGATACCCAAGTAATTCAAAAATATAAATGCGCCATTCGACAATAGAAATCGTCCTTGTTTTAATTGATGTTTGCTTATTATTGAAATGAAGCTTGTGATTGTCATTCGCAGATAAACCCCAAAATTTGGAGTGGAAACTGTGTGAGACAGGCATGAAATAAAAAAATATAGTAAAAGCTACTAACTATGTGCCTGCGAGGAAGGAGACCATCTGCCTTCCTGACGTCAAGAATAGGGTTACTGGCTCTCTGGCACATAATCCCCTGTTTTGGCTATAATAAACAGTATCAATGTAGCCAATGACAAAATTACCTAAAATCTCCTTGATTCGGCAGTGCGATAGGTTGCATGTGGGCAACCCTAAACTTTACCGGCAATGTTCAAGAAACGTGAGTCCCCAAAACTTTAAAATGCCAACGTTTACAATCGCATTAAAAGCAATATGATCGCAAGCTTGATATGACCGAGTAGAGATGGGTGGATAAGTGTCATTGTCTCCAGAGAAGTTACATCTAAAATCTCTCAAAGAAAACGTTCAGAAGTACCCTCTTTGGCATCAAATAACAGGAGCCAATGGCTCTTTTGTCTTTGTTTAAGCTACTGCGTGGCTGTCCACGAATGGTATAACTTTCAACAATTTTGCTATCATCGCTAACAAAAAATATTCACAAGAGCATTTAATATATATTATGAAAAGAAATTGGTCAGGAAATTATTCAGTATACGTTCTCAGAAGTATTGCCACCTCTCCGCGAATTTTACTCCTTGAAATAATATCCATATGTTCAAATTATATCAAATTATGAATTTTTAAAGTACTGCTCCGACTATCAACAAAGATCGGACTTCAAATGCTAGCCATGCCTTCCTAAGTATAACGATCATTTGTAAACCAATTATCTCCTTCATCTATAATGACTCGTTATCTATCGATTTGCACTTTAAAAACAATTCTGACCAATAGATGCATTGATGTATTTACGAGAATTAGATGAACTACGATGCCTCTATCATGCATATGGTGTAAGTCAACATAGTTGTGCGGATAAAAATTTTCAAGTCATCGCAAGGAAGGTTTCACAAATATTGGCATTTCTATATCACTAAATACACTGTTATCATCTCAGAAAGGTCATTTTTCTCACAAATCCACAAATTTCTTTCTCAGCGAATGGAGCGCAAATCGACCACTTTCAGAACTGTTCAGAAGAAGAACGGCAACCACACAAGCCAAAATTGTGCCCTACGGACATCACCTCTGACGACAAAGGTATCATACATTGGCCGGATACTGATGTCAGAACAACACGTGAAATAAAGTGTCCGTACAGTAAAAACAGTACGTCCAAAGCAAAGAGAGAATGGTAGGCTCCAAACGCTGAAAACGATAAAAATTGCAGCTACATTCAACGTGACTGTATTCACTTAATATTTACACACTATAACACCGTCAAGCAGTGTTATGTTTATAAAGATAAACCTTATGTTCTTAAGCGAACAAAGCAGGTTTTTATAAATTATTTTTCTACCATTTTAAAAGTTGATTTAATTTAACCATTCTTAATCAGGTAATAAAGAAAACAATTATCTCCACAAAGAGCTTCCTCCAAATTTAACCGATTGGCGTTTCGCATTTGATGACGTTTCGTCACTCAATTTTGTCATTTTGTGATTTTGTGATGCAACATTGTCCGACTTACTTTTAATGCAGTGCAATTTTACTATGTATATCACCCATTTCATATTCACAGTAAGTGTAAAGTGAGATCGCCGAGGGCTGAATGGGATCCACCTGTTACGTCAGCATGTACCCCGCATAGTCAAGTTAACCGAGGAGAACGCTTAAACCATCTAGCTAATACCACCATTCCGCCTGGTAAGTTATCGACAACCACATCCATACACAACTTAAAGACCAAAGACATTTGCTAAATATTGCTTACATTTTTCTGTCAATTGATACTTGTAAATCGATTTATCTCGATCCGTTTTACGTATCCTAATTAGTGTGTAAGCAAACAGTGGTACATTATACTGTGCACGTCATAATTGTGTCCGATGAAAGGAATTTGCCAAATGATGAAAAAGTGACAGAAGTTCGCAAAACCCCCTATACCAACACAAGTATATCGTGTTGGCTCTCTATCAAGCCGATCGCAAATGACCGATAATTTCTATGACAAGTGGAAAACAAAAGTGTAATCGTTACCCACCCTTCTCAATTTTAAAGTTGCCGACCAGAAATACATTTCCAAAATTTAAAAACTTCCTTCGATATCAAGAAAGTTTTCTCTAGACTTGAAATAGCAATTTGATTACCTTCTTACACCATTCAGAAGTCACTTTATCGAAAATATTTATATTTTAATTTAGAAGATGTTAGTGTGCTCCAAATGTCATGAGAGAGCGAAACTGTTTTCTTTTTCAGGACAGGCAAAGAAAGTTGCTGAGCAATTGGCCAATATCACCTCTGAAGCAGACGATTTTGAAGAAAATGACGTCACGCTTTCTGTCGACGTCATCGATAATATTTTAGAAAGTGGAGTAAACGGCACCGAGATTGAGGTTGCCGAAGATGTGCTAATGAGTGTCGATAATTTGCTACAAGTCGATCATGGAGTCTTGGTTGCCAGTCAACAAAATGAAAATATCGCTTCAAGGTAATGTTATCACGATATATTTACAACGAAAACAAGATTTTCTCTCGAAAAATATCAGGCCATCTTTTACCAGTTTAGATTTAAAATTTGTATCTATCTCGATCGGCATAGTGTACTTCATGCAATCAGCAATTAGAGGTTCAATACTCTAAAATTCTCTCTTGAAATCTGAATCTAAATGTTCCCAAACCTGTGCACGTTTGTTTTATTCTTATATACTCCTTCGTATTAGCAGATACATTTCATATACTTTCTATAAACGAATGAATAACGGAGTACACCAATACATATTTAAAAAATATAATGAAGAAGGAAATTTGCAAAGAATTATAATAATAAGGCAGTGCACCGATTGAAGGATTAAATAGTTACTTAAACCCCTTGCAAATTAAGAAGCTATAGTAAGCATCCGGGGAGACAACTGGCTTAAATAGCCTTAAGATCTGACGTAACGAATCATAAAAGTTTATTTGAAACAGTAACACAATCTTTTAGTCTTGGTTATTGCTATCCACACGGCAAGTTTAAATTTGTTTTCAAACCACACTATGACAACATAATTTATTTTGCTTCTCTTCCAGACTCATCGAATCGGTTGAGAAGCTTTCTTTGATCGTACAATTTATTAATGAATCTATGAATTCTGGAAATCAGTCTGTTACCATAGAAACGGAGAATATCGCATTGATCTTGGCAGAGATAAATTCCGAATTATTTGTTGGGCTTAACTTCTGGTTCTCATCTGGGAAAGTAAGTCACGTTTTCGACGCTCTGCATCAAAGCGTGTAAGATACAAATATATTTTATGATAAATGCCAACCTCAGCATTGTAATTGTAGCGCGGCTTGGATAATCATGACCTAGCTAGGCTTCCCTATCTTCGTGTAGATATAGAGACAGGTTTTATCCACCCTGCACCTTACATATTAACTAAACTTGTGTTATCCCTGTGGATATCAATGGGAAAGCTATACTTTGGTAGACAACTTCCTTGAGATGAGAGGTCCAAATTGGCAAAGTCGCTGTTAAATTGTGAGTTGCAGCACAGTCTGATAATTTTGATTTCACAGGGCAACCGATTGTAGCGGTTACTACAAGCTTACAGTAAAAACTACAATGTTACGACAAACAAGTAATTTATATTTCAGACGCCCTCAAATTCGAAATAAAGTGCGTAACAAGGAAGAAAATGACTACTAAATAATTCAAAATGATGCAGATAGTATATTTTAATTCTACTTGTAATAAAGTTATAGAGAATGAAAAATAAAGCAAACGTCATCGTGGTTCACGAATGGAAGAATCTGTGGAGGAATCATTTTAAGACTGACGAGAAAAATCTACTAGTTCCCTTTGAAGAGAGGATGTACAATGCGAAGTAGAATGTTCAGCCTTCCCGCGGCATCCATGCTCATATAATGAACAAACTAAACATTTATAATTGCTTTCACATTTTTTCTGATCCAGACTGAGCTTTCGAGACGAACGGGGCCTGATGACGTCATCGAGGAGACTGAATCATCCATTCACTTACCGATATCACTGCTTGATGGATTAGAACCAGATGAACGATCTCAGGTCAATCGAGTACAATTTGTAATTCACAAATTGAATACTTTCTTTAAGGTAAGTGCAAGAAACAGTGTCATCTTTGGGGCATATTTGATATTGTTTCCTTGACCGCTCGTTGATTTTTTTTCAAATGAGCTAGCCCACAATATTATTGAACACACTCTTTAGCCCATTCTCTTGATGAGACTTTATACTGGACGGCCTTTTCTGCTTCATATCTGGACATTTTACTTGAATTTGACTCTGATGGTCACCTTTCTACTAGGCTATATGACAAGAGAGATGATTTCAACTTTAGTATAATCAATTTTCCACACCTCATAAGTAATATTCCACTCTCACCAGCTTATGGAGTAAACATTTCCCAGCTTATTCGATATGCAAGAGCATGCAGTTCATATGGTGATTTTGTACAGAGACATGGCCATCTCTCTTACAAACTGTTAAATCAAGGTTACACCAGAGCAAGGTTTTTTTTGACAGGTATCGCAAGCTGGTAGATAAATACAGCATCTCTCTTCGACAAATGATCACTGATGGCATCGGTGACGTGACATTGGGCCTTTGTTAGTGACCACTACCTATCTGACTTATAGATTGATATATGGCGGGTGCCACATGTGGGTCAGGATGCGCTTACTATTTTCGAAACACCTGACATCACTTCTTGGTCTTCTAGCCAGAGGTCCATATATCTTTATTTCATGAATATGACTTTGTTTGTGTACCGTCTATTTGCTGTCTGTTCTGTGCTGTTTTGTGTCTATGTTTACAACTATTGTCTTACGAATTCTGACCTACTGTCATTGGATTATGGATTGGTATGATTGCGATTATTTTTCGAACTATCTATAGTGAAGTCAAGTGTTTGCATTTAAAATGTATTGTTGAACTTTTGCAGGCTGTTGACATGAATGGTACGCAAGCACAGTTCAGCCCTGTCATTGCAGCCAGTATTGGGGAGCTTAGAATCACCAACTTAAGGGACCCTGTCAGAATCCAAATACCTCGCAATAATCAGGTAAGAAGATTTGTTGGCGTTGTTTTTGTTTCGTCTTCCTTGCTATTCTTTATTAATGCCGTTGTTTATCTCAGCCAATGCCTCCATTTGTTTGGAACGTGTCCCCCATACAGTATACTGGATGAGTTGTATAGACAATATTTGAGTGCAAACTACATAAACGTTGTAAATATGATTGCCACAGCAAAATAAATGGCTTATTTCGCACTTAAAAACTGGAACCATATTAATAATTGTATGATTGCTGGATATACACGTATTTTACAGGTGGTCAATTCTACCCTTTATAATGTGAGCTGTGCCTTTTGGGACTATAGCCTTAGTGGTAAGTGATCTACTTCACATTTATCGAAGGTCGACATGAATGTCTGGTGTATTCGCAAAATGAATAAGGAACACGTACCGCTACTTCTGCATATATATATTTATAAAAACAAGTCGTGCTAATTTTGATCTGAAATATGATTCGAGTTTATTGTATCGATATAGCTATATGATGATATTTTTGGTTCATGTTTAATATATCAACATTTTTTAATATATCAGTTTATGTGAAGTATATTAGTTCTGTGTTAAAGTACCAGTCTACATTATGCAAACACTTGCACGTTTTGGTCGCCCCTTTCATAATTTTAAAAATTTAAAGAGGAAGACAGAGACCAACGACTGTGTACATTTTGTCAACTGAGTCAGAATATGAGTGTCATTTATCATTTGTGTGCTCTTTCTTAGACTATTTGAGGAAAACATTCAGAAATATTACCGTTGTAAGGTTTAACTGGCAGTGCGTACACATTTCATGTATTGAAAGTACGAAACGTGTTCAAGGGAACGTCATTGTGACTTTATTCCTTAAATTATGGATTGTAAAGTTTTATTATTGTTGTACAATGGGCGGAAGGGATTGGATACAGAATATGTAACCCTATTAATATTGATATCAACAGTGACGGTGTCAATTGTTTGAGAAGCTATCTTGTCCATTCCACCACACGTATGTCTTCTCTTTAATAAAGTTTACATTTAGCAATATCTATTACTCTTCTGTCGTTAGAAAGAAGCGTTATTAATTATGTACTGAGAGTGGCATTAAGGGGTCATTGTCTTTTTGTAACATTTTGAGTTTTTTTGAATTGAATGAATTGAATTGTTTATTCAACCAGATAAACGGACAATTACAAGAAAAATATTACAGTCACTGTGAAAGTATGACTTTATCTGGTTTGGACCATAGAAAAAGTCCATAAGGACTAGTCGAGTCCATGGCCCACTACTCAGCTAATAACTGCAAACGATGATGCCATAAAGGGCTCAAGTAAGACAAAAATACATATCGGAGATAAAGAGGAAATAAAATACATTAGATACATAAACAACTCAAGAAAAAAGATACATATTGTACGGAAGCGCATTCGTGCTATTTTTTGTAAGAAAAAAATTAAAAATCTCGTAATTACGAGATTCTGATTCTCGTAATGACGAGTTTTTGATTCTCGTAATTACGAGTTTTTGGTTCTCGTAATTACGAGTTTTTAAATCTCGTAATTACGAGTTTTTAAATCTCGTAATTACGAGTTTTAAATTCTCGTAATTACGAGTTTTTAATTCTCGTAATTACGAGTTTTTAAATCTCGTAATTACGAGTTTTTGATTCTCGTAATTACGAGTTTTTGATTCTCGTAATTACGAGATTTTGGTTATGAGATTTTAATTCTTGACATCACCTTTCTTGTGATATTTCTGCTCAGCAAATAATATTTGCGTGGGCTTCTTGGGGTTTTGTTTTATTTAACACTTCTGTTAGCGTCTATTTGTAGCCGACTTCTATCTCGTTTTGATGACACGTGATGAAAGAGAACGCAACAGGCTTCAAAGGGACGTGTCCTACCATGCCGGCCATTTGATCACAACAATAGTGTGACATGTTCGAAGTCAGTCAACAATTACAAACATTTTGAGAAGAAGAAACTTCATTGAGGAGTTGTTTGAGTGTTACCAAACCGAAAGGTAAGATCTGCAATAGAACGGAATTACATGAGCATACTACATCGTCGACTGTTTTCACTGCCGCCATTATCGGTGAATGAGGTGTTGTCAAGGTCACGCACAGCCACAGCTAAGCTAAGCTCAGATGGGAAGTTCTTGTCTGAAACGCGGTGTAGTTGGCCTGAATTTTCACTGAAATGTTTCTTTCTAGATTGGTCAGTTTCCTGTTAGGGATAATAGATGCATGCCATCCAATGATCACCGATGTGCTAGCCACGAATGCGCGGCATAAGAGTGATTGACCTGTATGACCCCTACTTCAACAACAACCCACCATGCTGTATGAACAGCTCCATGTTTGCAGTGCGCTCACATCTAAGTTGATGCAGGCGATCTGTTTGTCCCTATCATTTGATAAGTAATAGCAGGAATTAATTAAAAGAAGTCAAGTCAATTCCTGTTAAAGACCATTGTACAAATTACCTACTAATTCTGCTTAATGTAGTTGCCAAATATTTTCATTGTACTGCTTGTCTTGCATTGTGCGTTCATGCGTGCAGTGTGCGTTGTATCGATGGGTTTGTTAATACATCATGTTGTGATGGAATTATGTTCTAAAATATCTTATTTTCCCATCAGTTTCAGATTGACCGGATAGTGATCCAAAATATGGATGGTGAACTTTGAGTAAATCACATGGAAACGTATTGCGATAGGCTAGACACCATTTAACAAACGCACGTGTTTGAGAATGCCAATGCCATTTGCAATCAATATTTGACAGTTTTCTTCTTGTAAGTTTGTAAGTCGTCAATTGTAGTTCAGTTTAATTTTATTTATTACATTTATGCTGTGAATAAATGCATTTTTTCAAATATGGTTGCGATGTATCAAACTTTTGACATTCGGTGCAAGTGAGAACTGTGAATTTAAGTTTGATTTGCTGATCCACTAAGTACAGAGTTTACAGATTACAAGCTGCCCTTAAATTGGCAAACTAAGCAACATGGCTGAAGTGTTTTGTTTCTATACAGGCACAGACTTCCTTAACACTATTGCAACGTTCTCATGTTAATGGCTATGCTATATCATGCCCCCAGACTGACCAAAGTCGTGTAATAATGTAGATAGAGGTAATAATGTAGCTGGAGGAAAACTACAATGTATAGAGGCCATGTCAGTACGCCATTTGAGAAGATAACGAGAATGAAGACACAGATTACGAGAATTAAAACCAGTAATTACGAGATTCAAAAATTCATAGTTACGAGAATTAAAACTCGTAATTACGAGAATTAAAAACTCGTAATTACGAGATTTAAAAACTCGTAATTACGAGAATCAAAAACTCGTAATTACGAGAATTAAAAACTCGTAATTACGAGAATCAAAAACTCGTAATTACGAGATTTAAAAACTCGTAATTACGAGATTTTAAACTCGTAATTACGAGAATTAAAACTCGTAATTACGAGAATCAAAAACTCGTAATTACGAGAATCAAAAACTCGTAATTACGAGAATCAAAAACTCGTAATTACGAGATTTTAAAACTCGTAATTACGAGAATTAAAACTCGTAATTACGAGAATCAAAAACTCGTAATTACGAGAATCAAAAACTCGTAATTACGAGAATTAAAAACTCGTAATTACGAGAATCAAAAACTCGTAATTACGAGAATCAAAAACTCGTAATTACGAGAATCAAAAACTCGTAATTACGAGAATCAAAAACTCGTAATTACGAGATTTAAAAACTCGTAATTACGAGAATTAAAAACTCGTAATTTCGAGAATTAAAAACTCGTAATTACGAGAATTATCTTGTCATGAGAATCTATAGTCCGTCATTGTCATTGCGAATAAATGAATACATGGTCAAAAACTACAGTCAAGTAATCGCAAATTTCTAAAAATCTCAAAATTATGAGGTTTTCAAATTGCCAGAATGTTTGCATAATGATGATTTTGTAATTTCAATGTTTATGGAAGCATATGAAAATTAACTATCACAGCGTTATTTCAACTCATCGTCTATTTTGAGATTTCCTTTTCACTTCTACTTGATAACATCTGTGATAAAAATAAACATATTTTCGCTTTTATTTGCCATTTTCAATCATTTCTTGGGTTCTTGAAATGAGTTGCACTTCAATTCGGTCATTCATCCTTGATCATAATCAATGTTTGTGTACTATTCTTTTACATTAGGAGGAAGCAATGCAAAGACACGGATTTTTAAACTTTCTTTATTTTATCTGTCTCCATACAAACTTTGATTGTGTAAATCTTTGTTAGCAAATAATACTAATCTGAAAGTTCGGAAATCTGTCCGACTTCCTCATTCACTGCTGTTTTGGATAATGTCTTTTTCACACATGAAGGGGTGTCAGAAGATGTCAGTTGTTCGTCATAATTTCTAGTGCAAACCCAACATGATGGCAACTGCCAATCTATGCTGGATGTAAAAAAAATAACATCACATCGGCAGGTATTCGGAGTTCGGGGATTATCTCCTGATGCGGGGAGGGGCTGTTTATCAGGTTGTGAGACTCTAATCAAGGTGTTGACAGATGTGAAATATTTGCATAATGTCATACTATTGATATTTCACCCTAAAAAGAATGTTTATCCAGCCAGACAAAATCTACACGCTATTATGCTTGACTTTTGATCTAATGGACAACATACTGAATATCTACAATTGTAGCCATGTAACAGTCCAAAGTTCATTCATTTATTTATTCATCTACGAGTGTATTATAATTGCTTACTACACCTTATAAATCAAGATAATACCATATTGAAAACACCATATTGAAAACACCATATTCTCGTTGAACAATAACCAACAATATGTATGAGAAATAAAAGCTCAAAACTATATAAGGACTGAGTTATCAAGGATTGTCTGATAACTAAGAGAATCAGGGCGTATAGTGTCGAGAATCAAAAACTCGTAATTACGAGAATAAAAACTCGTAATTACGAGATTTTAATTCTCGTAATTACGAGAATTGAAAACTCGTAATTACGAGAATCAAAAACTCGTAATTACGAGAATAAAAACTCGTAATTACGAGATTTTAATTCTCGTAATTACGAGAATTGAAAACTCGTAATTACGAGAATCAAAAACTCGTAATTACGAGATTTTTAATTTTTTTTTCTTACAAAAAATGGCACGAATACGCTTCCGTAATATTGTTATATGTTCATTAAGTATTTTCTTAATTCTACTTTAAACCTTTGTCTACACGTTATTTGCTTAAATGAAGAAGGTAGAGAATTCCAATGTTTGATTGCTGCATACTTAATGTTGTGTTGTGTGACTGTAAGCCGTGTTTTAGGAATACAATAATTGCTATGCTCGACTGATCGTGTAGAGTACCCATGGCGAGGAAGTTCAAAACAATTGTGATAGTGATTGGAAAACGCAAAGGGTCAGTATCTAACGTGTAATTCTACAATCACTGGGTTTAGAACAATTACAAACTTTCTTACTCAGAATAGGGAAGTGACAGTGGGGAAGTGACAGTGACAAACATTCGATTCACGGCCATTCCGTCACAGACATTTCCGATCTGTGTGTGAAATGTTGATAAGAAATAACATGTGCTACAGATATTACAAAACGGTAATGAACTTCACAATATATCTTACTTTGCTGATAAAGGGGCGAACCATGCTAATGATGGAACGTAAAATTAGATAATCAGATACCATATGCAACATGGATAATACTCATACATGACGCTTACTCATTGTCTTGTAACAGTGCTAAAGCTTCCTAAATTAAAACTTAAACGATTACAATATTTCAGTCGTTGATCGATTTGTTGCTTCCGTCCATATCAATCGGGTGCGTTGTTTACTCTGGTAGATAAGGTGTGTCGACCTTTCTGTTTTCCAGTACAAACATATTTTTAGGAAAAGCCTAACGTAGCTGTCAGATAGCAGTAAACCGTAATTAGAAAAAATTCGTATTCTTACCAATAGATGGCGCTGGTGCTTGGTCTGAAGAAGGCTGTGAGGTTGCATCGGACGGTACAGATGGCGAGGGAACTGAAAGTAACCTTACAGTTTGTGAATGCAATCATCTAACGAACTTTGCTCTTCTTGTGGTGAGTCAAATTCAAAGCCTCAATCTCTTGTTTGTTACTCGGCATGTATGTTTTTGAAAGTTCGGCGCTAATGCACGTAGTGATGGTAATAGTTACTGAACCAACCTTCAACCATAGTCTTTGTTGGACATCGGTCGGATTAACAAACACAATATATCATGGTAACGTGGAAAAGAACCGTTGACTTGATCTGCATATTGTACGACAGTGTGGATTGTTAGGAGTGACTCTCATACAAGTTACACTTCTTTGTGGTTAATGTTAATCTAAGACTGATTTTCTAGCATCATTGCTATTTGCACAATGCGAAAGTGGACGCCGTGAGTTTCCGTATACACAAAGATATTAATTTTCACAAACTTCTGTAGTGGTTACGCACATTATATATTTTCATTTCTGCATACTGTGTTAGAATATTTACAGTAATGACATCGACGAGACCCACCAGAAATCTTTATCGATAATTTCCTACATTGGTTGCGGAATATCATTAATTGCGTCCGCCATCACGCTCGTCAGTGTCATCGTCTATAGGTGAGTGTGATTGCAGTTATAGATTCTGAATCTTTGCTATGTGTTTGTCTTCTTAATAATGAAATGTGTTATATGGGAAGAAAATAGTACCATGTGCACCAACATTTAATATATTTGAACGTTCTTGCTTCCAAGACTGAGCGAAAACAATCACATCATTGTGTAATAACGATGAGGATGCGGCAAGCTTGTTGCAGAACCAAGTCGCGTGTACGCTGAATTGTGACTGAGCAATGCTTTGTTTTTCATTTATTTTATTTTGAACCTAGGGTGTAATATTTTGCTGCATCCGTAATTTTGTCGTCAAGTCCACTTCCTTCACAAAATGAATATGTACTGAGGTACTGAAAGGGTCAAAAGAATATTGTCGCCATTTTCAACGAACATGTCATTCATTGCGAAAACACAGCGCTCGTACATCTTTAATGTTGAAAGGTGACAAAAGGAAAAAGAAAAATATTGATAATAATATTATATAGGGCTCAGCCCTTGGTGTCGCGCCAGGGGTTAAGATTGGCGATGTTATTTGTATTGATTCATGGTAAAATATAATTAATTGTTACTTCATATACGTTTATATGACAACTATGCCCACTTTCCCTCTGATGAAAACAGTTCACGTACGTACACTGACGTACACGACGTCAAACCCTGCAGCAGTGCAGGAATAGATTTTCTGTAATGTGTAAAAATGTTGGACAAAAATTGGCAATTTTTACCATGATAACAGCCTATTGTGTTAAACAAGGGACGTATTATGTAATCGTTACCATTGCAATGGTAACCGCACTGCCCACCTTCCACTTGCAAGCTGAAAACTAGAGCGTTCCGTCTAAAAACTGGCAATTTTTGAATCTAGTTATTGACACAGGGGGCGCTTTTCTAAAATTCAATCCCAGCATTCTCTGCGTATGCCCCCGTTCATATGCACGACAGTTTTCTCCCATTTTCTACTTTTTACGCGTTATATATATTAACGATATTTTATATCAGCGACAAGGTGGATAATAACACTAACTGGCTAACAAAAGATATATTTTATAAATTGCATGTTATAAAATAATAATTTGCACGTTTTGTATTTGTTTATTTACGAGTACTCAAAAAAACATGGCGGCGCCCATGAAGGTAGGGTACACTTCCGGTTAGTCGCATATTATATTATGAATAAGCGCAGGCGTATACGTAGTCAGTAAGCCGCTGGCGCGACTATTAATAACGAATAAAAATGCTGGTAAATCTCTTTAGTTGAAAGCTGACAAACTATGCGAGTGGTGTTTTTATGATTCTGACATACTGTATAATGCTTTGTAACAGTCAAAACAACATACAGCCTTTTCACTCGTAAAGTGCGTGCGATTATAAATAATATCAGGAAACAGTCACGTGGTAAAAACGTTAGTGTATTTGTGTCTTCATTGTAATTGATCCTGACGTTATCTTTCCATAATAACTGTAACTGCCATAGAGATTCTCACCCTGCATTTCAGCTTTCTTTTAAAATCATAATATATATGATCATGTAGGATAAAACTTATATTGCACATCCTTGAATCACATTTCAGGAAAAAGAAAAATAAAGCTACGAAAATCCTGATCAGTTTATGTTCTGCCCTCTCCATGGCGTTGTTGATGTTCCTGATTGGTGCATTGTTTGTTGACCTTGGACCGAGAATACCTGGTATTTGTGCCACCATTGCTGTTTTACAACATTATTTCCTATTGGCTGTCTTGCTGTGGATGGCACTCGAAGCAACGTATCTGTATCTGAAATTGGTCAAAGTGTTTGAGAAGTACATCAAGAATTTCATGGTCAAGTTCTGCCTGATTGGTTGGGGTAAGGTGAATTGAGATTATATGACAATTACTATCGTGCATGTCACCATAATCATAATTCAAATTTGTTTTTCTCTGAATGTTCCATTATCAGCAACAGAATTAATTTTTGTTTCTTCGGGTGCGACTCAAAGTAAAGGAACCCAAGACGGCAAAATGCTTCGCAAATATTCCCGCGTTTTCTTTTCTCAGACAACGGGTTTTTTTGCAACGTACAACAAGTATTAGCATCCAAATTGCTTTTATAAATTCTTAACATTTGCTCTGCATATTCCCAATCATTGTGATGTAAAGTCGCGCACGTCAAACGTAAGTAATATTCAGAAAAAGGACCAAAATTGATCTAATAGTTTTCGGCAGAATGGAATCTCTTAATTGACACTTTCGGTGTGAGTTCTAAGGCTAAGACTTCTTTTGCATTCGTTAGAGTTCATTGTCTATGTTTGTTTTTAATTTTAGGTGTTCCCCTTATCACTGTGATCGTTGTTCTAGCCGTGGATGTTAAAAACTATGGATACATGTACAATGACAGGATGTAAGTAATGTCATGTTTCAAACTCCTGACGTGCAATTCAATACTCGATCAAATACGGTAATCGGCCAATTACATTAAGGCACTTGCTTTACTGCTGTTTAATTAACTGTTCTATTAACTGATTGATCGACTCACTGACGGATGGACTGGTTTGTTTTGTTGAGTTATTTACATATAAATTGACTGACTGGTTGATCGCCTGACAAATTGGTGGACTGACCCAGTGAATTTATCACAGTAGCAACGGTGTGTCTGCATGCATATACCATCGAGATCGAGGGTCTTTGCTGCAGGTTTGGAATTTTTCATGATTTTAAGCCCCATTACTTTGACCTGTATGACACAGCACTCACATTACTAATGTATACTCCATTGGTCTCTATAAAAGAATAAGGTTGGAGGATTAAACACAAGTTTGTACTTTCACTGATAAATTAATGTGTTTCTCTATTATGACTGTATTTTTCCAGTTGCTGGTTGTCACAATACGCTTTCTACGGTGCATTCTTGGTTCCTTTCGGCGTGGTTCTCATCTTCAACAGTGTCATCTTCTGTCTTGTCATCCACCAAATATGTGGACTCAACTCCAGGGCCATTACTAAGAGTGAAAGATTCAGTATTCAAGCACAGTTAAAGGCGGCTATCGGGTTGATGGCATTGCTTGGTCTGACGTGGACGTTCGCCATATTTGCTATCAGTGAAGCCAGCCTCGTTTTCATGTATCTATTCGCAATATTCAACTGCCTTCAGGGATTGTTCATATTCGTATTCCACTGCGCGTTGAAGACAGACATCCAAGATGGTTGGAAGAGGACTTTCTGTGGACAAGAGAAAGCTCCTTACCAATCAAAGGGTAAGCATGCAATGGAAATTCCCACAATCTCCAAAAAAAACAAACAAGTAACAGGCCTACAGTCCTCACATGCCCGTGAAAGTCACAACTTGTTAGCATCACTCCCCATTAAATGACTACTGAATTCTGTAGACACATAAGAATGAAGTGACTATCCACGGAGGATATCTTGACTTAAAAGTGAAAAATACTGAATGAATAGGTGACCGTGCATATGTTCGACCCCGGTTTTAGACACGATACATGAAACCATCGCGAAAATGAATTAACGGTCACGACCATTAATTCATTTTCGCGATGGTTTCATTCAATTTGACTAAAACCGGGGTCGAATATATGCATGGTCACCCATTTATTAGCTCTCGTGTTCACACGTGGGCTAATGTCAAAGCGATGTCTGTCTGTCTGTCCCGTGTGTGTGTGTGTGTGTGTATGTTAGTGTGTCTGTCTGTCTGTTTGTCTGTTTACACGATAACTCAAAAACGCCTGAACAGATTCAAGTGAGATTTGGTACACAGGTACTATATGCTACTTGCAAGAAATGATTAGATTTTGGTTAGTGTGGCTTGCATATTAATGAAGTTATGCGATGTCATTTTTTCCGCACAATGTTTTCCCAATGGAGACGGTAATGACAGTCTAGACATATATCAAGAAATACTGCAAAAAAATTCATGAAACTTTTCACAGATGACAATCTCAGAACATTATGATGATACTGTGAGTGTCATGTCAATTATCTGCTCATTTGCATATTTAATGAACTTTTGTTATTTGTGAGAAACTCTGAAATTCCCAAAATTGATGATGCGTGCAACAAATATTGATCTGATATATATCTAATTATACTGCATTGGGCAGTGTCAAGTTAATAAATAGCTCATTTGCATATTTTATGAAGTTTTATAATTAGTCATATAACTCTGATATAACTGCATCAAATGTGATGAAATCTGCTGCAGATACTGATCTGACTGATATCTAACTGTGGTGTAAAGCACTTAGTAGCGTCAAGTTAATTAAGGGTTCATTTGCATATTTAATGAACTTTGTAATTAGGTATATAACTTTGAAATTACGGCACCCAAGTCAGTGAAATCTGGTACAGATATTGATCTAATAAATATCTAATTGTACTGACAAGCATTTGGCAGTATCTAGTTAACAAGTAGCTCATTTGCATATTTTATGAAGTTTTGTAATTAGTCATAGAACTCCGAAATCACTGCCCCAAATCTAATTGTGGTGTAAAGCATTCAGTTATGTGGAGTTAATTAAGGGTTCATTTGCATATTTAATGAACTTTGTAATTAGTGATATTACTCCAAAATTACAGCATTACATTTGATGAAACTTGCTACAGATATTGATCTGAAAAATATTTAATTGTACTGAGAAGCATTGGATGTGTCAAGTTAATAATTAGCTCATTTACATAGTAATTTAACTCGGAGAGTAGTGTGCGAAAGTTGATGAAACCTGCTACATATAATGTTATAACAGATATCTGATTGTTCTTATTACACGCCTCACACGGATGTTGATTATATTGGTATGAATTTGGTATACTGACAGGAATATTGAAAAACATATACAATAAATCCTCGTCAGAGATAGTTACTCTGGCAGTAGACCGTATACACGTCTAGTCTTATCAGAAGTCTGTCTTCTACTCCGCGTCGTGTGCTCAATTGAACTGCTGTCACAATGTCTGTCTTTGTTCTTGTGTTTTGGTTAGTGATTATCCTGAGGTGTGCAAATGTTACGTAACATCTCCTTGCTTGTTGTGTGTCACTTTAAAACGCGACAGGTCAAAGGTACAATTGTTTTGCACAACTTCATAACAGTCAAAAAGTATGCAGTAATTCATGTCATACTGTATTATTTCAAGCGTCCAGTAGTGTCTGATAAATGTCAATACATGTCGAGTCATCAGCAGTCAATTTCAATGCTTGATAACTAAGTTTGTAATTTTGTCAAACTCAAAGTCATTTCTTCCATTCAGGAGTCACATTAGTAGGTCAAGTTGTTGAGTAAATGTAAAAATTTTCTAGTCTGTTTACTGGATATCCAACATTCTGTGAAGCGAACTACTGTTTAATGAACCTGTTGTACAACACGTGAGCACCTTCGGTTCATATCTGGTTCAGTATCTTTCAACATGTCAAACAATATAAGTAGTATCTTGCATCAAACAAAATTCATGAAATATGGCCGACTTTGTCTCTTTAATCTATCACCAAGAAAGAGAATACATCTAGTGTAATATTTGCATTTTTCATTACTTAAACAAGATTTAAAAATTATTTAAAAAATATTAAAGTATGTTGATATTTTGTATTTCTTTCGCAGAGAGTAACGGGACGTCTTCGGCTGGTATTCGCAGCGTCGCCCACAAATATTTAGACAAAGATACAGAAAGCAAAAACATCCTAAAGTCAGGTACGTTCTGAAAGAAAAATACGGGGAGATACATTTTCACCTCATTGACCTATTGAGGTGTAACACTTTTGTCTCGGAAATTCGTAATTGGCAGACAAGCGTCACGAAATCAACTTTGCAATTTGTTAAACTTGTAACTATGACAATGATAAATTGAATTATCATCCACTTGTTGTGGCTTGAAAGAGCAAAAATGTCAAAAATTTAGCTTGTATTTTTTGTCATGTTTTATTTTAAGTTTTCTCTCTTTCTTTCTTTCTTTCTTTCTTCCTTTCTTTCTTTCTTTCTTTCTTTCGTACTTTCTTAATTTATATTTTTCAGTTTCTGTATATCTATCTTTTCCCTTTTATTTCCTTCTTTTCCTTCTTTCTTTTCATTTCTTATTCTCTTTTACGATGTACTGAAGCTTCTTTTCTAGAAAAGAAAACATACCTTAAGATCGATGAAATAATATATTTAATAATAATATATAATAACAATATATTAATAATAATATAGTTTTCGGTCTGTAAGTTAACTACACCAATTAAGCCAAAATCCTGAAAGAACAATTAACCGGATCCGAAGATTCGCATAATTTTCCTGTAGAAGCAGTCAATAACGTTCATATAAACAGTTGCTTGATTTTTTCATCTGTCTTTTTTTTCAGATTCTACAACGACAATCTGAGAGGTTCGGCGTTATCTTGGCGACACAAACCAAACTAGAAAGTTACTGCCAGCAAACATATTAACACAGATCTGAAGATATTCTTCCTAAGGACAATGCACCCATAACGAAAAAAATAGGGGATTTACATGCTACATAGTAACACTGATGAGGAACTTACATTATTCCCCTTTATAGGCCCTTGTCCTTATGCAAACATATACATGTTCACTGACCACTGTGTTACGATAGCTTTTATTGTAAGCTGACGAAGCGAATGTATTGTTTCCTTTTGCGTGACCAAGTGAGCGTAGTTTTGGACAATCTAAGAGTGACCACGTGTGTTCATTTTTGATGCTATAAAAGCACACGCATCGCCACGTCGTTTGTCTTCTGTGAGCAGTGTGATCTGCAGAAGTCCATGGTTCGTTTGCCTCCCAGTTGCTATTTTTATCGGCGAAATTTGGATTATTCGGTGACAAAGAAATAATGCCAAGTTGTCTACTGGCTGGACTGTTCTTCCCCGAAAACGCTCAAGATTCTGGTAAGTGTGTGTCAGCGACTTAGGAAACGTCCTATCGTGGGAGTTGATCGCTGCTATATCTGCGAAGTCAATTTGGTCGGGCGACCGAAGAACTGCATGACCGCTGTTACGTCGAAGTTCTCCGTCAAGAGTCGCACAAGAACTGTTCAAGAACTGGATCCAGTCTGTTCGACTTGTGAGATAGCGGACTCTGTTGTGAGATAGCGGAACCTCAACGCAGTTCGGACTAGGGAAGACGTCTGACGGTTCTGAGCACTATTTTTATTGAACCAATACTTATCTCAATTTTGGTCACTTTAAGTTGCCTGGTCACGCCTAGTCATTGTGATAACTTGCATTTATTTTCATTCAATAGTTAATTTTTCATTAAACTACACGTTTTACATAACATTTAGTGTTTGGAGTGATATTTGTTCGACCGACATCCCGTCTAGAAACTTTGGTTTACTGTAGTTCGTAACAAATTGGGGGCACATCCGGGATTCTTTAACAGAATGAGTTCGTTTCCCTCTGTACCGTCAAGCAATGGCTGCCTCGGGTGCCATTCAATGTCGTCGAGTTCAAGATTTGGAGCAATCGTGAAAAGCGGAATTAAGACTCGTTGCTGATCAAATTGAAGTCTCTCTAAGCAGTAGTGTGAGGAAACTCAAAATTATTGATATTTGATCTCAAATTACAGTTCAACCGTCTGTGGATCAAACTTTTACTGATGTTTAATGCACTTGAATTGCTGAAAATATAACCTGAAAAAGAAAAACTGAAATTTGAGCAATGCAAGAAACGTGAGGAATATAAAAGAGAAAGGGAAACGGAAGAAGTGAAACGTTTACGAGAAAAGCGTACTGTAACAATTTGAATGAAGAAAATAGAGTTGGAAGCCCAACGATCACAAGAGCGCACATACCAATTAAAAACTTTCAAAACATAATTTTTTGTCGCCAACAATATTACGCTTGTCCCCAGACTTTGTGAAGATAAAGTTGACTCTTATTTCTCAGCGTTCAAAAGGATAGTAAAAAGGCTTGACTGGCGTCGTAGATCCTGGACCATATTACTACAAAGTGTGTTGATTGGGAAAGCGCAGGAAGTATATATTATTTTCTTCATTGTCTGATGAACAGTCCAAAAATTACGAAGTTGTTAAAAACCCATTCTGTCTGTTTACGAATTTTTCCCAGGGGCCTATAGACAGAAATTTAGAAATTTACCAAAGCAGACAGGTCAAAATTTTGTGAAGGGTACAAAGGAAAACGGAATTATTTTTCTCAAGTGGTATCGTTCGCTCCAAACTGCCAAAGAATTTGATAATTTAAGGGAATTGATTGTAATAGAAGAATTTCAGAACAGCATCCCTTCGCTATAAATACTTTTTTAGATGAATCTAAAGTTCAAGATTTGACACCTGTAGTAGCTATTGGTGATGATTACGTGCTTACTCATGAGAAATTTGGTAGTGATCCACACAATTTCAATAAATACGTTGATAATAAAGGCTTGTCTACGAAACAGCAATCTAATTCCAAACCCAAGTCAAATATACAGGATAAAAAGGGTCATTCTAATTAATGCCATGAAGATGACGACTTTTGCTTGTTATTACTGTGGTAAACTGGAAACCAAGTGTTTTCAATGGAAAAAAAGATAATCAGAAGTTGAGTAAACGCATGGCTCTGCTGATAATCCATTGGTTAAAGAGGCCCAGATTTCTGTTTTGTCAAACAAAGCAAATCATCTTAATATGTCCCAGTCTGTCCCAGAGGGCTGTGGAAGTTTTGTTTCCCATGGGGAAGTTATGTCGTTATCTGGCGATTGAGAAATTAAATGAGGAAAATCATTTCTTCATAGTTTTTTATTAATTGATCTTTATCAACTTCGATAACTCAATTTAAAAGTTTTGAAAACCACTTTTCATGGAGGTCGAGACACATAACATGTATCAAGGACAATTATATGCTGTGCATTACAATAAATAAAAGACATGAAAATTATTTAAGGGCCCTGTCATACCTTGACGATTTAGCCAGCGTATGCCGACGTATCAAAATTTCTCTAAAACGCTGGCTAACGATGGATTTTTCAATTTTGGGCGTATACATAGCGTATTCATAACGTACTCATAGGTTAAAATACGTCTTGGGTACACTAGACAATTATCTCGACGCTATTCGACTTACGAGTAACTTACAAGTAACGTGTAAGAACGTGTGTCAATCAGGGCATAACCTATCTATATCTCCTGCCTTGGAGTATGCATCATTTGGAAAGGTATTGAGGGTCAGTAGCTGTACATAATTTGGCTATTTTTTAGTACTTTGTGTTCTGTGTGTTTCACTTGAAGTTCTTATTTTACTCAGAGTATGATGAAATGCACAATATTGAGCTTGTTAGACTAACTTGGAGATGTGCAGTGAACACTGTCATCATTAATCATGTCTAAATAAATGCTTCAACTATAACAGCACTAGATTGTTTATTTCTAGGTATTTGGTAATTTCATCATTCTTTGAGATTAAAATAGCACAACACAATACTGAAAAGTAGCTGTAGGTGTTACAAGTAGTAAAGCTTGAACATATATTATTTTGTTTGTTATTATTTATATATTTATTTGTTTATTATTTATTTCAAGAATGCAAGAATGTTGTTTTCACTAAAGCATATATTACTGTCGCATGCAGATAAGAATGGACAGTGAAATTGATCTAAATGTTAAAACACTTGCGTAATTGGTTTGTAAAGTTGTTTCAAAATTTACTACTGGATCAGTAACTATAGTTGAGTTGCGGTAAACAACAGACGGATGATAGTGTTGTTTCACAGTAGGCTTCTGCTGTAATTGTTGATATAAAGCAATAAAGTAGACACTGATTAGTGTCTGTGTGTAGGGTAACGATTTCCTGACTTTCTATACCCGTACATTTCGACAACTTTCTCACTTATTATTTCTGGCGTATGTACACCTCTTTTCCTGTAAATCATGATATTTTTGCCAAAGAATTTCTACAATGCAAAGGCAACAAGAGTCTAATGACAACTAGACTCTGACTCGGCTGTCACAGTGCTACAATGTAAGTCAAAGCAGTGGTATATAAGGAATGTAATATGAGTTTGTGTATGTGGAGTGCACAGCAAAGTGTACTCCCTGGTGTGTGTTTAATATGGGTCCATAAAAGCTCTTTGATTTTCACCGTAGTTATCACAAGTCAGTGCAACTTCTGAGGCAAATTTTGGAACAACTTTACAAACCAATTACACAAGTGTGGCAAGATTTAGATCAATTTCACTGTCCATTCTTATCTGCATACGAGTGTAAAAGTTATAAGAATTATATATATGGACAACTTTGTACCTATGTAATCTTTCTTTTTGGGGAGAGGGGGCCACAAAAATTTTGTTGCCGGTGATGGGGGGGGGCCACTAAAATTTTTGCTGGTGTTAGGGGGGGGCTGTAAAAAATATATGCACCACATTTTCTCTTCAGCCCCCCCCCCAGGGTGTTGTTATTCAAAAGGGGAACATTAAAACGTGAAAATGGATAAATCTTCATGTCGTTCCAATTGCTAAGGGCAATTTGGGAAATTACAAAGCACCTTAAGTTATGTTCGTCAACTGTTTATGAGTCAATAATGTCATTTTTAGACGTCTTTCTCCCCTTCTTCTCTCTAGTGGACAATATCTTGAGCAAACTGTGTACTGACATAGTGCATCAACATACTCTCCGAAATAAGTATTATACTGCTGATGTATGCCGCTGTTGACCCTGAGAAAATTTACTTAAAGACCAGTAGCATTTTGTTGTCATTTTATGTGCGACTTCGTATTGTCTTATTATCTGGGGGTGATTTTTCTGCGTAGCTGCATGAGTACAAGGTTGGGTTTTCCATTTGCATTCATAGTTTTCGACCATTTGTGCTGATAAAGAACGTCCTCCTTTATTGCGTCACAAAGTCACCCCAGTAATCGTTTAAATGGGCAAGTAATTTTTTTTTGTTTATTTTTAGTAAATTTCTATAGCCTAGACCAGGATGGCTATACAGTGTAACTGTCACAAGTTATGTGTGACGCACTTTTGAGACTTACAGCTAGGTTTCAGAACAACATATCAGGTATTCTCAATATACAGAGCAACATAGTGACACTATTCCATTGTGTGCTTTCCCTAGCGTAAAAATATTGCTGCCACATTTCTCGATAATCAGAATGATAAAAGGTAGAACGCCTCTATTGTTCTCGAAAATTTAGGAAGACCTTTCAAGTCTAATGAATGTGTTGACTCACTTGATACCTGTGGAGTAACTATATTTCTATGAATGTTTTAAATTTTCCCCATAGAGTTGTTTAGTATTTCAAATGTCGGAAAGTTTTAAAGTATCTTGTTTCTCGTATTCCAAACTTTGCGGAGTAGCTCCGATATAAATTATTGAATTTTGGATTACCTCAATGTAGACCATTAGGGACTTTAATTTTAAAGGCGTATTTTTTAGATCATAAGATATAAGTATAAATCAGGATACTCAGTGCCTAGCACACCTGAAATATCCATTCACTTAAACATCTTTTGCAAATGATATTTTTGCAAAATCAATATACGTCAGCTGTCCGTCGTCGGGCTTTTCCGGTACTCAAGGTTAATTTTAATTAATTTTGCGCAAGAAATTCCTGGTAGTCGAGGGGTTAATAATAGGAACGCTGTAGGTTTTGTTGCTTCAGCTTGTAGATCGAAGCATTTTTATTATGTTTTGTATGCGGACTAAGTGTAATGTAAAATTTACACATGTATGCCTTGTGTGTCTAAAATTAACAGTTCATCGATGGAAGGAGACTTTAACTTTTCGGGATAGGTGTTTGGAATGCAGATCCGCACAGACAATAAATTATACTGTCGGACTGTTCTCTATCAACTGCCAGAAATGTTACCTATGGAACACAAATATCTATGGCTGATTACCTTTTCATAGTTCATTGCTTTTACCCATTTCCATATCATATTAAGTCTCAGCAAGCGTACATGTAATTCCCCTTCTAGAAATGCTATATTTCCTAATTGACAACATATTTATCAAGTTTGCTGGCATGACATTCAGGCAAACCATAGGCATTCCCATGGGCACAAACTGCGCCCCACTTCTTGCAGACTTATTTTTGTATTCGTATGAAGCAGAGTTCATGCAATCACTTCAGAAATCTGGGTGTAAAAGGATTGCCAAGCGATTTAACAACACCCACAGATATATTGATGATCTCATCAGTTTAAACAATCCTGGTATATCCAGTTATCTACACCACATCTACCCAGATGATTTAGAAATAAAAGAAATAACTGAAAGTGTGGACTCGGCATCATACCTAGACGTATTTTTTGAAATTAGACAAAATACACTATATACTAAGCTGTATGACAAAAGAGACGATTTCAATTTTGAAATCATAAACTTTCCCTTTTTGTCGAGCAATATACCATCATCTCCAGCTTATGGTGTGTATATTTCACAACTCCTTAGATACAGTAGAGTATGCAATTCATAATGAAGACTTTCAAGTTAGACACAGCCTATAAGCTCAAAAGTTAGTGAGGCAAGGATACTCAGAAAGTAGATAAGTGAAATCATTTAAGAAGTTCTACAGTAGATACGGAGATGTTGTATCAAAATATGACCTGTCTGTTTCTCGAATGATGAGTGACAGCATACCAAATTTTGACTCACAAAAGTAATTTGGTGAATTCACCAAATAACAATGGATTTGTCGCTTTGGGTCAATCTTGACGGGTGCAGCTAGCTGGCAGGGTATGCTTACCCATTCCGGACACCTGGTACTACCACTATTTCGTGGTTCCAGATGACCCCATCGCATTGCCTTTGTCATTTTCGATATGTTCCTTGAACCTGGTAAATTTCATAGTTTCGTTCTGTATGCTTAGCAGACGCGCTGAACGCGTCCCTCGTCTGCTCGCGACCGCTCAGTGCAGTGCGCGACGGGCATCCAAAAAAAACGCTGTAATTTTGACTTTTTCCCAGTGGTAAAATTTGACTAATAAAGGTGTATAATAATGAGGTTTTTCCCCAAATACCGGGATTTATGTCCGAGTACATCGTGCAGGAGAGGTATTGTCCTCGTCGCTACGCGTCTCGGACAATACCTCTGCTGCACGATGTACTCGGACATAAATCCCGGTATTTGGGGAATAACCTTATATTATATTCCATTTTATATATCAACTAGAGTTTCTCGGTCTACTTCGTACAGCACAATGAAATGACCTGTACATAGTTTGTCAATTGAGCGTATTACTGTGTGACTTTGATCATTATTGTTGAAGATTGAAATTCAAGTTCGAGTTTTAATTTGATTATCAATGCTAATGATAGTTAATGACAGGGTAGAATTACACAGATTACGTTGATAGGCTGAGTTTTCAGTATTTAACCACAGTTCGGAAGCAGACCAAATACTGTTCACAGAGAAATCCTTCTGTTTTACCTATGTTGAAATAAGCAGTATTTGCCCTGACATCACAGCCTGTGTTTAAACTATAAACTACAGATTACGTGCTGAAAATGTTCCGAGTGCCTTCACTTATAAGTATACATACAATTCGACGGCAAATAAGTAGAAGCCCTGTGTGGAGATGTCCTGTTATGCTTCATATGGTTCACACAAAAAATCGACGATAATGGCGTTAAGTACAATCAGCGTATCATTTACTATAAAGAATTGTCACCAAACAAGTTATAGCGGAAAATCATTTCCGATTCAAGTGTAACGGGTCACAAAAATCATTTCCGACTTGAACGTAATTGGTCATTCATGCAGATGACTTGAAAACATAATTATCAGGGAAGAAGTCTTACGTCTGTCTTGGGTTGCCATGGCATGGCTGAGATAATTGAAAGCGATTTACAAGCAACTGAAGGATGACAAATTGATACATACAATGATTGATGTCATCTGGGCTCTAATGGTCCATCATTGGCGAAGGTGAAACACTGGCTAATAGCATACTATCAAATGGAGTTGAATTTAGAGACATTGACGTTTTATAATATTCTCATTACATTCATTTAACAATACAAAGTTTCAAATTAAGTCAAAAAGTATTTAAAATACACTTATGGACTCATTGCCTCCTATTAAGGTTATCCGTATTATTATGCCCCCACCTGGATCTTTTATCAATGGAAATGAATGTGATACTAAACGAAATTTTAGTATACGATAAGCCATGATGTTTTCAATGTGTTTTGTCAATTCTCTTGAAGTGGCATTTTTACTTCTTTTTGTGAAGAAAAGGCCGCTACCCTGACATGTTGTAAATGAAAAAAAAAATTTCTGCTGTGATTGGGGTGTGCAGTTAAGATTTGCATATCATTGTCTTTTGGTCAGGACAGAGTCACTTTTGATGTTCAGTAAATTGAATGATGAAATGTGTCTGCAATCTCCACAAAGATCTCAACTAATTACTATCGCAGGGTTCATCGAAGCTCGCAAATTAAACGGCTCAACCCTTATGAAATTAATTGAAGTTGCTAGACGACTTGAAATTGTAACAATTATCAATTAGATCAAACTTAGCTGAGACCAGCATCAGCCTCGATAGCATCCTTCACAGCAGATCTCATGTATACACGGTATATCCATACACGGTTAAACACACGTTAGGGTGCTTTTAAATGTGCACAAGATCTGATTGTTTTACTCTGATTGAAGAGAGTGAGTATGTACAATTAATCTGCAATGCATGGAAGACCTGCTTTGAAGACGTTTATTTTTCATGGCCGGGGGTCATGATACAAGTATCGGAATAATGCACTGTTGTTTACGAAATGTTCGCGAAGGTCCGTATCTGGTAGATACATTCAACACGATGTAGAAACGCTAACAGTGTTGATATTTTAAATCTTCAAATTCACCTACATAACAAACAGGAAAAAAATCCACCTCTACGTATGAACACGGTGATTAAGCTTTGTCCATCAAAGATTTATTTTTCAAATTCAGAGTGCACAACACATTTTTCAAATAACATTGAAGGAAAGTTGTGTGACTGATTTTGTCGCTCTAATATACTAGTATCAGCTATTACTCAATGACTCTAAGGTCGGGACAATGACTAAAACGTGTTAATATACAAGGACGTAGCACGTATACGTAGACAGCTACATTTACAGTGACGTCAGCTATACAGGACGGAATCCTTCCGGATGGACATTTTTACTTGTTTCTATAGTACTCTTTCAAGAAAATAACTTTTAAGTGAGAAAAAAAAACTCAATGACATTAATGAGATTCTGAGCAATTTCCGTTTTGTCACACCACCCGCATGCATCTTACGTGGATCACGCTTTTATCAGTCATCTCGTTTGTCTATTCACAGCAAGAGGACGAGTCGGGGCGGAAAATCACTTAGCAGAAGATACGCGGTATAGGGTATTCACATTTTTGCGGACCAGTCAACGACAAGCAACGATTTGGTGACAGATGCTGAATGAAGAAGCGGAATTCTATTGATTCCGTACATTTCCTGAGTACATCCGAAAATGAAACATAGGAAAGAGGCGTTCATGACACTCAGAAATGCAAAATTTAAAACCTTTAAAGGGACGTAGTCGCTCTCGTTTGATCTTTTGCTTCATGAATTTATTAGAGCTTAAACTGTAGTGTTTTTCTGATTTCTGCAAACATACTGAAATGCTGATGAAAAGTACACAACATAAAAATAGGCTAGCTTACAGCAAAAGAAGAGTAACAATTGAGTGAAGCATTTTACGGTATCTACCAAAAGTTCTGTGTACATCCCTAGCTATGCACGGTTAATAGGCACTGTTATAATAAAGTTTAGAGTTTCATACAATCTTTGTAACGTTACCTCTGTTGGTAGTGCCTTTCATATCAGCGATAACACTTTTGACGTAAATTGTGGCAATATTTATGTGTCAGAGAAGGCAAGTCGGAACGGGAGAAGTTCGTTTTGTCGAGAGGTCACAAACAAAATCATCTGTTCGCATTTATCTAAGGGGTGATTTATGACAGTCACTCTTGCCCTAATGCATTATTCTCTTTTTGAACACTCTGTGACTTTATCAAATATCCCACGGTTTCTCGATATTGCTGAAGGGTAAAAAAGACTGACTCTATCGCTTTAATATAAGGCAATAGAGTCAACTCAAAGCCTTGCTGTTTTTTTACATTTGATAAATTGCGGGCAAGTTTGGTCTCAAACTACTTTTCCGTCAGATTTATACTGAATAGAGTTGATTCACTTTCGTGAAAATGCTTGCAGGATTTTGAGCTCGTTTTATTGATGAAGGCAAGTATCTTGTTACCCGTAGGGGTGTTACGCTAATAGCAGGAGCTATTGTTGGCTCACAACAAAGTGCACTAGAGGAAAAACCATGAAACTGAAATACGTTATTTTTCATCTGCGAAAATGGAGACTTTACAGTTTACGCTACTGCGATTCCTAAACTGCACTTTGAGGCTTCGACAGTGTAAGATCAGTTTCCCAAACCCATGGCATTGACCACTCATGTAATTGGCTTTCTTCGTTATATTGTCGTCACTGGACTAGAGGCAACACCGATATGTTTTTTACATCTCTAGCGATAACGTTCGCTATGCAAATTCAAATATTGTGCAAAACAAGTAGCCATATGCTAATTGGTATATGTAACAACAAAACCCAAGTCTCTTCCTAATTAACTTTCAAGTTGCTTCCCACGCTTGCGCACAACGAGAAGTGGGGAAAAGGTCATGGTTGCCCTGGCAACATTCGATGTTAGGTAAAGAGACTGAGCGAAATTGTTGAATTTCTAGGTAAGTTAAATGTGTTTTTACCCATGAATCTAGCGTTACGTGTATGTCTTTAGGTAAAGGTATAGCATGCGAGTCTTCCACCAATTGTGCAAGCCGTAATATAAATGTGTATAAATATATTTCCATCGTTTTCGCACTGCCTTTCAGTCCTTCTGCACATTCTTACCCTAACACCGAGCGTGGTGGCCGTCAAGACAAGGCACGCGGGCAAGACGTTTTGGTAGGTGGCATTCTCAGACTTTAACATCTTTACTGGACTTTGATTTCTCCTGCATTTCGCTACCTGGTAGTTTTTAGACGATGAAATGCTTTGGCAACTGTATGACAAATTGATCGTGGAGTAGACGAAATATCGCTGTTTATTAGGCCTTTGTTGTTCACGACTTTGTTTTAAGCTATTGTGGTAGCTGTTAATTGTACCAGCCAATGAACCACAAAACTGCTCACAGAGCTAGAGACATGGTCATTATGTTATCCGAGACATATTGGTGTTTATGCAAAAGATTGTTCACATTTGACAGAATAATCGTCTCCAAGCTCTTGTTTCCCGATGCACTTACACATTGTCAACCTGTTTCCCACGCTCTAAAAGCCGAGCCCCGGAATCATTCCCTTCATAGGTAGAATGAGTTTCGGGGCGAGATTTTCTTACTCTTAACTTTTTAACACTATTTTCGATGGTAATTTTTTATTCATTTTTAATCTACTGGAGTGAATTATCGCTCGAGGTCTTTGTCTTGTGAAAATCGATGATCCTCATCATAGATAATTAGAGATAACGACCATTTTATATTTTATTTCCAAATAACGGTACTTGTTAAGTTCATTAAAAGAAATTGCATGATAAACATGACTTTCATCCTTTGTTTAAACGAACATAGTTTGAATTTTCTCGGAAAAAATGAGCAAAACTCTAATCCGTCAGTTTTAGAGCCGCTACCTAAATTCACCGCAGGCTCCTAAATTTCGTCATATTAAGTAAAGTAATTACTTAGGGACTGTAGGGACTTGTCAGTTTCTTCGGCCTTTGGGATTGTGGATTAGTGCGGGGCTTATCATGTTTTTGACTCTGGTTACGGGGATCACCATGTTTTGAAATGCTCAATAGAGGAGGAGATCAGTGTGTTTTGATTGTGATATATCAGTTCGAAATATCGAAATGAAATGGATTGTTCAATCGCAGAGTTCGGCAAGCCTTCCGGGCACCTAACTTTTATTTAAATATATATATGAGATACATACAAGGCGTATCTTTATTAAATTGAAATCCTGTTCTGCATATTATAATCATCAACGTAAAATCTACAAAGTATGACAAAGTCCTGATTGTTGACCATGCCTTGTATGAGGATTCTGTATAAGAAAGCAGCATGAATAAGTATTTTATAGTTATAATACATTGATACAGTCCCATATATTACAATGCAAATGTGACAAGATATGTGATATACCTGAAAGGGAGCCCGCATTTCTTCCGAATTCAGATTTTCAAGTAAAATGTGTATTTTGCCCGGGTAAAACTGATAACTAACCTTTTCCACACTCGTGCTGTTCAACGATATAAGAAAACGTGCTTTTAGTAACTCTGCTAAATCAGATTTGGCTAAATTTTATGACTTGAAATCGTTCATCATATTTTGTATCTTCTCTCTTCTTACAGTATGATTTCAGTGAAGTACCAAAATACTCAGTCTCAGGGCAGCGGATTCTTTGTTTTTGTTACATCCTTCGCTGATATTAGCCATATTAGAATATACACTGTGCTACTCTGTATCTGCATATCTATCAACAAAATAAATCCATTCAATCTATATTTGCCTGTTTAAACGTATATATATATATATATATATATATATATATATATATATATATATATATATATATGTATGTATGTATGTATGTATGTATGTATGTATGTATGTATGTATGTATGTATGTATGTATGTATGTATGTATGTATGTATGTATGTATGTATGTATCTTCATATGATAGTTATGTGTATGTGTATTTTGTGTTACCTTTGGCTCAGTGGAAGGGAGAGGGTCACCCTGTTTTAGAATTTTAGCGTAGGGATCACTGTGTTTGGGTTTTTCATACTTTCATATGAGGGGGCCGGCCAGTTTTTGATATCGGCAAATATAATCCACCATCATCCTCCCTGCCGAAGAAACTGAAACATCCTTCAGTCTATTACGTTGTGCAGGCTAATATTGCCAGCCACGGGTAAGCTCTCCAGCATTTCAATTAATATGTGAATTCCTTCTTCTCAGACCAGCAGACTGTAAGGACAAGGTTTTTGAGAATAGAAGACGTGCAAAGAGCATTTTCCTCTACCATGAACGCCACAGACTACGTTTACACGGACGATCACGTCCAACGGGTCGACAACGCAACGGCTCGGACATTTGACCAGTGGGATACGTGGAATGAAACATCAACGAACGGTGATGCTGCTGTCGGTGAATCGATAATCGATCCAATCGATAAACCTCACGAACTGTTCCTTGTTATCGCAAACGTCATCATATTGTCCCTGACGATAATTGTCGGTGGCACTGGCAACGTCGTGGTGTGCGTACTCGTAATTTTCGTCAAAAAGCTACGCACGCCGTTTAACTTCCAAATAGTAAGTCTGGCCGTCGCTGATGGTCTCGTTTGTATCCTCGCCTCACCGATGTTCCTGTCACACAACGCACGACTGTTGCGCCATGATTACTACTATGGACCGCGTGAGGAAAGAGCATGTCGCGTCCAAGTATTTATCGCTTATGTCTCGATATCCATATCTATATCGACCCTAGTGAGTCTGGGTATCGCTCGAGTTGTCGCCCTGTCGAATAAATTTAGGCCAGCCAGAGTAAAATATTTCATAGTGGTTTGCATTTTTATTAGCTACATTATTGGACCTATCTACGGATATTGTGAGACCGATGAAGGACATTTCAGTGGCTGTTACGATTTTAGCGCTCCAATCCCGACAGCTAACTACAGGATTAAGAGCACGGTCGTTTTGGTATCATGCTTTGCTGCAATTGTCGTATCCTACGCCATCATCTACACGCAGATCCGCAAACACCAACAGAGCGTGATGCCATCCCTTCAGAACAGTAACTCGTCAAATTCGGGTGCGGTGGCGAGAGTAGACATTGCAACGGCGAAGACTGCAAGCATAGTGACTGGAGCATTCTTCATCAGTTTTCTGCCTTTCACAGTGTATGCTGCAGCCGTGGTGAGTGGCGTGGCGCCCGATTCAATATACATCAGTGCGTTTTTCTGTACCATAGCTTACAGCGGCAGCGCTCTTAACCCTGTTATTTATTCGTTGAAATCGAAATCGTTCAAGAAATACCTTGCAAACCTCCGCAGATGCCTCAAAGGGGAAAACGCATAGTTTTCCCGGAATTGTATTCAAGTGTAGGGTAGCATTGGTCAGGAAGTCAAGAGAAAATGTAATTGAGATTTTGGACCAGATTTTCTCTATTGTCTATGCTAGGGATTTGAAAACGTGATACATAAAAATTTAAAACATTAATAGCGAAGAAATTCCTTTGCAAAGCTGTTGTAGCGTCGATGAAACTAACCCGAAATATGTCACAATACCAACCCGTTCGATTTACATTTTGCGATAGATGTTGATCAGAGAGGAATCGGTCATTGTACAGCTTCCCAATTTAACAGCTTATGAATTTAAGCCAAAGCAATGCTTATATCTAATCGCTTGAAACCCGATTAGTGTTTTAAATTGGTTTTTTATTGATTAATAAATATCGTACGTTTAATCGTACCTCGTCTAGATTACTCATCGGGCCTTTTTCATCTCCTATGGGTGACCTTATTATTTGGTTTATTCGTCGGTATTCATATAACTGTTTTATTGACTGAACATTCTGTAATAAATTACTGAATTAACTGAATTTTGTATTAAAGTTTATCTGTTGCTTATTTGATGAGACTATAAAGTTATATTTTGCATGCAAAAAAACGTTTGGTTTAAAGACCTATATGTTTGCACCAGATTGTCTCCTAAGAAAATTTACCAACCAGATTACAATTTCAATGGAAAACAAAAGGCTATCACACCTCCATAATCCTCTTACAGACTAGAACAAAGGCGATAGGAAATTGTACACGCACACAGCCCTATATTTGGGGTCATTTAATGATCACAATTCTTATATATATATATATATATATATATATATATATATATATATATATATATATATATATATATATGTGTGTGTGTGTGTGTGTATGTGTGTATGTGTGTGTGTGCGTGTGTGCGTGTGTTTGTAATATGATGTATCTAAATATCTTTATATCTATGTATCATATTTATCAATTTATCGACGTATCTATGAATGTTATGTTTGTCTGTGTATTATTCCATGGAGAACATGTTATTTATGTCACTTGTTTAGCATGTGAGGCTAATCGATTTAAAAATAGTCACATAGTAGTTTTAAGAGCTGAAGAATAGCTGGACGAAATCACAAACTGTAATATCAGATGAAAATATTGACGATACACTGTAGATTTATTTCTACAACTTGCGATTAAGATGATTCACAAAAATATTGTATGTAATTTTACTTATTTGATGAGCAATCTAGTGTAACTTTGCTTTAGTTCTATCTGCCAACTTGATAATTACGATTACCACTGCATATGTATATTTTAAGTGTTGATCACAAAGTTTGTGTACTGCCCGTATGTGTATTGCAATAAAGTAATCTTGTCTGAGCAAGAGGCTAAATGAGTTTGTATTTCCAAAAGGCTAATTCTTCGACCTTCACACATTACCGTCTGCTTGGCTCAAATGGATACACGGATGACGTACATTGAAATCATGGTAACCTTCCTGTATCGTCGTAGCGTTTTATTGTTAAATATCAAGGCAAACCAGTAGGTGTATTTTATCATAGCCTGAACCTCCAAGGTCTCCTGTTATACACAACGTACAATATAGATACCTGGAGGAATAATTAAAAGTAAGAACGAGGCTGGAGACTATCTGTAAAGCTTGATTAGGTTCATGCTGAAAAGCAAAATTCAGATATCAGGCAATGTTTGTTTGCAAAATCACAGCATACGACCTTCTAAGTTGTAAAATAGGAAAGGCAACGCTTAAGATGATTGGCATTCCACGTTTTAATGCGTCGACCATTTGCTTCTAATCAACGTAGCTATGGAGATTCTGTTGACGAGGGGATGTTGTATTTTGAATTGACGGTTGAGAATCAAGTTCACGGGGATGACTAGTACACAGTATTGAGGAAATAGTCATTTCCTTTTAAAAAGTAGCTTTGATTGAAAAGAGAAGATGAGATGTTCCCATCTCGCCTATTGAGATGCATTTGGTAAAAACAAACTGTTACGGAACATTTTAGCTTACATCTGGCAACGCTTGCAATTCTTCATGACAAATTTAAGCATCCCAGGAGATACAAAGGACTGAATTTTATCTTCGCATCTGACAAAACGACTCTATTGAGTTTTACATAATTTTAGAAAGGTCTTACAATGAAGTCTGTCGCGCATTTGTGAGGAAATTTTGATGAAAATATCAAATTATGATTTCTACTTTCACGACAATGCAATAAGATAACATAATCCACAAAGGGTTATACTTATAAAACTGAAAACGAAAATGTAAGGAGAAAATATGACAGTGCAATCAATCATTATGTTCTGGAATGATTTATCTTGTCTATTTCCTGTAATGTGTTGTACACTTCAGAAATTATCGCAGCTTGCCGTGCGGACAGTGGCATGTTTGTAAATTGACTTGAAATTCTGAACGTTTACTTTGCAACAATTATCGGTGATTTGAATTTCGGCGGTCATAGAAACACCTACACACCATGGCCAGATCTCATTGTACTTTGTATGCCCTTTCTGCAAGTGCGTTTTATCTGATACCTTTCTCTCTCTGTGATTTTGCTCCTTTATGTGTTTGCGGTGGTGGTGGTGGGGTGGGGGCTAAATAGAAGTTTTGGCCAAAAATTTCGGAAAAGACGAAAATAATCGATGGTTGTCGCAATTTCAATAAATCTCCCAGCTGGTAAAATTGAAAAATAAGCCAGACAATGTGAACGGTGAGCTGCGATTAATATGTCTGTGGTCAACACAAGTTCATGGTACGTAACAGTGATCATTTTGCGTCTAGCTGTAATAAAGAGTTCTCATTGGCGTGATTTATGAACATCTACCATTGATTATCATACGCGTCTACTGAAACGTCATATGATAATGAAAGTCAAACACTGAAGATAGATCAAACAAACTCCCAGGTCCCTCGAAGGATTCTTTTGGCTGGGCATAACATAAAAGAAGTTATTTTCACTTCTTCCGAACACGATAAATAATTAAAATTGTTTTAAATTATAGAGCCGGTAGGTTTTTGAGAAAGAAACACTTTTTCAAAACGAAATCAAAACGGTGATTGCAAATTCACATGGTGTGTTTCGATGGTGTAGCCGTGGGACATACGTAATGTGACGGAGTAGAGCAAAATCCGCATGTGCACCGTTGTAAGCGCAATGGATTTCCTTTGCCGTGGTTATTTTTTGAACATGCGTTGCCCCCAAGGAATGTACGATAATGCATGAACATGTCGACTATTGGTCATCTAGGGAGTCAGATGATTTCCCCTTGAAAGAACCTAAGACGATACTGAATAAATCAATTTAATAATGCTGTAAACGTTTCAAAGTAAGGGAAGCACGTAAACGCTCAGATTTGATTTAAAATTTGATTATGTACTTTGTTTGAACAAATACTTTAGAGAAAGACACAGTATTGTTCACATGTCTATTTTATGCTCGATTTGTTTTCCTCTGTCAGTCATGATACTAGCCGTTTCACACTTATCGAAATTATACCTGTTTGTTTAATTTTGAAATGTAGGCAAAATCTGGCTTATTTGCGGTAGAAAGAACTCAATGAACGATGCCACTGTAATATATATCAAAGCGACGGTTGCAAACGTCCTTGTATAAATCAGAGACTGTAACAGCGTTTTTTTTGGTTTTTTTTTTAAATCGAAGACTTTATTGGCATTTCTTAAAGCATGTTAACAACGTCAAAACTTGTTTACATCTTGATTGCATGAGAAAGAAAAAGAAAACAAAAGTTACTTCAACATCTGTTTGACACTTTTACAGTAAAAGTAATTTGTATGAAAAAACAGCAGCACATCGCCATAAATCCATCACTTTACTAAGCTTGCAAAAATAACCGTCGGAATAAACAAAAACAAAAACAAAAAAACGGTGAAGTCAACTTCAACCTGCTCAAAGAGAGCAAGTAAATACTTCAGAACTCTCACAGTCGAACAATAAACTCATTAATTACTTTTTTGTGTTTTTTGAAAATATATCTCACTACAGAAAGTTCCTCAACAAGGTGTGTTGTTATACTATTAATTTTGGTTAGCTGTCCCTTATATACAGCAAAAGTAGCAAGCATTAGTAGCAAATTTAATAATTGAAGATTGTTGCATGTTATATGATATCCATAAATTATATGAGACCAGGTAATTGTGATTTTCATGTTGAATACTTCATTACAGATATCATTAAATTGTTTCCAAAACGGCGCTAAAGATACACACTCAAATAAAAAATGTTTGTTATTTTCTATTACGTTACATTTTGTGCATAATGTTGATTTTTTCACTTTCCATTTAAAAAGATTTACACTGTGTGGTAATTTGTCGTATAACAAGAAATAATTAAATTTTGCTACTTTCTTTATTGACATGTTTTTAATTTTGACCTCCCACAATAACTTCCAGTGTTGGAAATTTTCTATTGATTTCCAAATTAAGGGTGCATAAGATTTTGTACACTTTTTCTGTATCAAGGACCAATAAAAATCTTTACATTTAAATTGAAATATATCTTTCTGTTTTCCGGAACTGTCTTTTTTTAATACTGTTGGTTTCGTTTTATTGACAACAATTATACCCCTTGTTTGTGACATAATCCGTATCCATTCTTTCGGTAAAGCATGTTTAATTATATTATATTGTATTATCCAGTTTCTTTTATTTTTAAGTTTATGGAATATTTCCTGTTTGTTTAATTTTGAAATGTAGGCAAAATCTGGCTTATTTGCGGTAGAAAGAACTCAATGAACGATGCCACTGTAATATATATCAAAGCGACGGTTGCAAACGTCCTTGTATAAATCAGAGACTGTAACAGCGTATATTACTGTAATTGGTTCGACTATTGTCAGTACTACTTTGCCTGTATTCACTGCGCCCGATAATAATACTGTACATTAAGGATGGAGGTCTTTCCAACACAAAATTGCTATTTCTACCCAAGTTTCAAGGTAAAGTTCCAAATGTAAGACATTACTTCGCAATGCCCGCGGTTAGGTACAACTTTCACGTTTTTTTCTTAACATGGTATTTCACAATACGATCACATAGGCAGTGAACAGTAATCTTAATTCAGAAGTAGCTGAGGGTAATTCAGAAAATAAGAGTGTATCAAATTTTCTTCCTATCTTCATAACATATGGGAGTGGATATGTAGTGTTGTGAACTTGATATTCTGTTTTCTCAGTTTGTTCAAATTAGTCCCTTTTCAAGAGTTTTTTTTTTTCGATATTTCGACCCATCCACTCTTTCCAGTCGGGATGAGTCCCAGAAAAGCCTGATCAATTTAAAGGCAAGTGGGTTTAAGCTTATGAGATAGCAATACACGGTCGTCTTAATGGCATAACTAGACACTCTGAACGTTTAAGGTGGAGCCGCATGTTGCCAACACAGTTTGTTTTCAAAGCAATATTTCTCATCAAAGATGACAAGGAAACCCCTCATACTATATATTTTCAAAAATCAGAGACTCTAAAGTTCAGTATGGTAGCAGTACTTTACCCAAAGGATGAAGTGGGTGTATATTTTTGGTATTAATGATAAAAATTATTTTAAGTCAAAAACGAGACTCTATTTTCTGAAATGTAATATTTCACTTGAAAGAAGAGTATATGTAGAAGAAAACGACCATTTTATTTGGCATTGTCTATCCTCATTCTAAAATGGCAAGAGTTGAAAGACTGACACTCAAAAGAATTGATTAAAATCATGATAAGCAAAAATTGAAATGCCTCTTATTCAAAATGTAAGAACTTTATTGATAATCAAAATGTTTTTTTGTTATATAGCAATTAAAGAACAAAATGCGAAAATTTCAGAAAATTTGACCCAGCCAGAGTGGAGTTTAGTTCTTTGGAAATTTCGAAATTGGGAGGAAAAAGAAGCCGGGAAATCGGGTGATTTACATAAATTTACACTTATTTATCACGCAATTTTCGACTGCTTGACAAGCTAACAGGTGAACCTAACCAATATTTTAATCTTGGGTTGACAAATTAATTAAAATTAAATAAATATTTGCAAGTGATTTTTGAGAAAAATATGCTGTGTTGGGTGCAACGCCCCCTTAAGGGGTCACGAAGAAAACCATATTTCAACAACGGTTCTTTAAGACTTGACTGGAGATAAAATGTTTTCGCCTTGAAATTACCCATCTCCCAATACAACCCTGTGGCGAAACATTGAAACAAGGATGCTTCGTTTGCCTCCTTTGTGTTATAGTTACGCCAACGAAAGCCATAAATGCTTGAAAACTCTCGTACGATGCGAGAAGATGCACCGTGTTATTGACCGGACAAGTTATTTCGTCTACACACAACATTTCATGACGATTACGTTTCCACTGCCGTCTTCCTGGATCGTAAAAAGATTGATTTTATTTATAACGTTGCAGGGCAACTTATCATTTTGGTATGAATATTGTTATCTTACATTCGGACTTACTAATGCTGAATGAAGTCAGACATACCGCTACATGTCACTTCATGAATGTTTTTTTGGTCGTATGTCATTGCGATATTGTGCATATTTTGTTCATTACCCGTCCTCCAAAAGGTTAACTTACTCAGATTTCCTATCGAGCAATTAAATGTTCAATTTTTAAAAGTAATATCCGCTTACATGATGGCTTTCATTGTTTCTTCTCCGACTCATTACCGTTACAACCCTGCTCGTTATATTATATACATTTACATTAATTTTTACGGCCCAGATACCGAACGGCTTTTACGGACCGAGGTCGTGCGACGGAAGGGCCCGAGCGTACGCCGCGCGACCAAGGTCCGCAAAAGCCTAGCAGAGCCGTAAAGGTTTTATCATATACGTTATGGAATGATAAATTTGTAGTTTACATAATATTAAGCTTTGTTTTGGAGATAAAAATGCGTGCGATATCACAAATTCGTTACCATTTGTCTGGAATTGGACGCGTTCATCTAATTTCGGGCACCGGGCCGGGGCGTGGTACGTAAAAAAATGCACGGATGTGAGGGCGCTCTCCCTATATATAGAAGAAACAGAATAATCTGCAGACCAGTGCTGTAGTGACCTGCCACAGTCACCTGTTTTCTAAAATTCTGCCCTGTGCCTATGCCTATGTGTACATGTGCCTGAGAAGAAGAAAGTCAGGAAACAAAATGGCTATAAAGTATAAGGACTATGCCGCCATGTTATCTTCGGAGTTCGATTATACTGTGAAAATTAGCAAGTTCATTTATCATGAACTGTCAATCGTTCTTCTTCTCAGGCATCAAATGTACACACTATGGGGCGCGTAGGCGCAGAGCGGAATTTTAGAAAACAGGTGACTGCGTGACCTGCTGAGAAATACAAGATGTGGTTTGATTGATGAACATTGATGTTTGCCTGATGGGGGGGGGGTAGGTTTACTGTGTACCACCAACTCATCCATAGCCTGACTGTGATATCAACTTCTGTAAACAACCAAGGGTAGCCATTCATCACAGGTATCATCTTAGAGATCTTACATCCAGAAATGTTTGCAAGCATCCTGCATCACCAACAGAGTTGCAGTCAGACTTCCTATTGTCACTAGACTTAAGGTCTGTGTTTTGTATAAATCATGGAATTGAAAGAGATTCAAATACAGAGAAGAATCTAGATGTGACAGAAACTAGAAAGCAAGGCCGTCTTAAAAACATGTTCCAGTTTATTGTTAATTTGTTGTTCAAGATGTATGTAAATCCATATAAGAATTATAAGCACTTTCAGAGAATGTTTTTATTAAACATTTACAACATAAGAGAAATGTGTAGGTTATCTGTTTATTGTTCAAAGTTTGATCAAAATATCTTGGTATTTGCAATAAAGGACAAAATCACGCAAAAACGACAATTACAATTGGTACCCGAATTGTTCGTGTCTCATGATGTCTCCGGTGTTTGGCTTAATTGCTAATGAAACTTTTAATGTTAATTGTTTTCCAAGTCAACTATACAAGCATTTTAAGAGGGGTGATCAAAAAGGCCAGAACAGCCAATTTTGACCAACCGGGTTCAAGAACCCGGGAAAGGTGTTAAAAGTGTGCGATAGATGTGTTTACAACATAAACATTACGAACAGTAGGATTAAGATAGGTATGAATAATCCAAACTGCCCAGTTTCTGTGTGGGGAAAAGTTGGAATGAAGTTTTCACATGCCCATGAAAATCACATCTTGCTAGCATCACTCCCCATTACATGACCACAGACTTCTGTAGACACATAGGAATGAAGTGACTGTCAATTGAGGGCACATATCTTGACGTAATATATCACCAAGCCAAGAAAAAGAACACATTTTGTGTAATATTTGCATTTCTCATTACGTAAACAACATAAAAAAATATTTGAATATGTTGACATAAATGATTGTGTATGTCTTTCGCAGAGAGCAACGGGACGTCTTCGGCTGGCATTCGCAGCGTCGCCCACAAATATTTAGACAAAGATACATAAAGCAAAAACATCCTACAGTCAGGTACGTTTTGAAAGTAAAATACGGGGAGATACACTTCTACATCATTTACCTACTGAGTGTAACACTCTTGTCTCGGAAATTCGTAATTGGCAGACAAGCATAATCAGAGTTGCAGTTTGGCGACAATGATAAATGGAATTATCAACACACTTGTTGTGGCTTGAAAAGAAAGAGCTTGTATTTTTTTCCATGTTTCATTTCAATAGTTTTCTTTCTTTCTTCTGTACTTTCTTGATTTATATTTTTCAGTCTCTATGTATCTATCTTTTCCCTTTTACCTCCTTCTTTTCCTTCTTTCCTTTCATTTCTTATTCTCTTTTACGATGTACTGAAGCTTCTTTTCTAGAAAAGAAAATTGGTTTTCCGATGAAATAATATATTTCTCGGTCTGTAAGTTAACTAACAAATTAAGCCAATCTCCTGAAAGAACAAATAAATGGATCGAAAGATTTGCATAATTTCCCTGTAGTAGCAGTCAATAACGTTAATGTAAACAGTTGCTTGATTTTTTCATCTGTCTTTCTTTCAGATTCTACGACGACAATCTGAGAGGTTCGGCGTTGTTTTGGCGACACAAACCAAACTAGAAAGTTACTGCCAGCAAACATATTAACACAGACCTGAAGATATTTATTCTTCCTAAGGACAATGCACCCATAACGAAGAAACAAGGGATTTAAATAGTAACACTGATAAGGAACTTACAATATTCCACTTTTGCAAAATAAATACACTGTTCCTAATAGGACCTTGTCCTTATGCAAATATATACGTATTCACTGACCACTGTGTTACGACACCTTCTATTGTAAGCTGACGAAGCAAATGCACTGTCTCTTTTGCGTGACCAGGTGAGCATATATAGTTTTGTAATATTTATGCGTGACCAGCGTGTTCATGAACTATTTATTTTTTGATGCTATAAAAGCACACCCATCGCCACGTCGTTTGTCTTCTGTGAGCAGTGTGATCTACAGAAGTCCATGGTTCGTTTGCCTCCCAGTTGCTATCTTTGTCAGCGAAATTTGGATTATTTGGCGACAAAGAAGTAATGCCAAATTGTCTACTGGCCTGACTGTTCTTCTCCGAAAACGCTCAAGATTCTGGTGAGTGTATGTCAGCGACTTAGGAAACGTCCCAGTGATAGGAGCTGCTCGCTGTTGTGTCAACGCAGTCAATTTAGTCGGTCGACCGAAGAACTGTATGACCGCTGTTGCCGTCCCCCGGTACTTCGTCAAAAGTCACACAGGAACTGTTTACTCCGTATACGGACATACGTGCTCTCTCTCTCTCTCTCTCTCTCTCTCTCTCTCTCTCTCTCTCTCTCTCTCTCTCTTGTCTGTTCGATTTGTTGTAAGATGGCGGAATCTTAACGCCGTTCAAGACCAGGGAACACATCTGACATATCTGAGCACTATTTTTAATGAACCACAGCCCCTCGGGAAGGTGATTGAACCAATAATTATCTCAATTTTGTACACTGTTAGTTACCTGGTCACGCTTTTGTAATAAATGATTTGCATTTTATTTTCATTCGGTTGTTGGTTTTTTATTAAACTACAAGTTTTATGTAACATTTAGTTTTTGGAGTGATCTTGGTTCGACCGACATCCCTTCAGGAAAGTTTGGTTTACTTGGGGTCGTAACAAATTGGGGACTTGTCAGGGATCTTAACAGAACAAGTTCGTCTCCCGTCTGTACGGTCAAGCAATGTGTCGCTGTGGTCAATTCAAAATGGCTGCCACGAGTGCCATTCAAAGTCGTCGAGCTCATGATTTGGAGCAATCATGAAAAGCCGAATTAAGACTTGTTGCTGATCAAATTTGAGTCTCTCTAAGCAGTAGTGTGAGGAAACTCGAAATTATTGATATTTGATCTCAAATTAAAATCCCCCTGTGGATCAAACTTTTAATGATGTTAATGCACTTGAATTGCTTAAAATTGCATTTGAAAAAGAAAAGTTGAAATTTGAGCAATGGATGAAACGTGAGGAATATAAAAGAGAAAGAGAAACGGAAGAAGTGAAACGTTTAATTACGAGAAAAGAACCGTACGGTACGAATTTGAATGAAGGAAATGGAGTTGGAAGCACAACTATCACAGGAGCGCACAAACTGTGGTCCAGTTCAAAACAGAAATTTGTGTCGCCAAGAATATTAAGCTTGTCCCCAACTGCGTGAAGATGAAGTTGACTCTTATTTCTCAGCGTTCAAAAAGATAGCAAAAAGGCTTGATTGGCCTCGTGGGTACTAGACCATATTACTACAAAGTGTGTTCAATGGGAAAACGCAGGAAGTATATATTATATATTCTTATTTGTCTGATGAACAGTCCAAAGTTACAAAGTTGTAAAATGAGCCATTCTGTCTGTTTACGAATTTGTCTCAGTTTCGTATCTAGTCCCCCTTTAAATTCCCTAAATACCCCAAACATACCAGTGATGTTTTAAATCCAACCTTCAGAGGTGTTTGCGGGTGCGGCCGTCAGACTGCGACACGGTTAGTGTCAGGAAGGTATAGGCAACGTATATGAGTAATTTTGTAAAATCCTCTACTCAATTCAAAGTAACGAAAACTGAATCTTTACCAATCGATGATATTTTGATTTTATATTATTATGATAAATTTTGTATGTTGAAAGAGAGGATACAAAACTGAAAAATAGAGTTTATTAGATGCTATGAACGCTTTGCATTGTCTGGTAGGGGTCAATCGTTTTACAATGGTAAAGACCACAGTCATTTCTATGCTCACGGGCAGTATATTCTACCCATCTTGTCAGTTCCCTTTTCAAATGTGGAACAGTAGAGAGATCAAACAGTTGTGAGTTTGGTATCTAAGCAAATACTGGATGTTGTTGTTTTCAGCGTGTCAAAATACAACATTTTCGGAGTCTAACATCCATACAGGTCGAGTTGTGAGGTTTATTGCAAACCTTTCTTCCCAAAATCAACGTTTTATTTTTATTTTTATATTTTTGTTTCAGATTTCAAAATAAATGTTTGGTTTTTCCGAAATCAAATCCCCTTTTAAAATTTTAAATTTTTTCCTTTTAAAGTTTCTTGAAGAGACAAACAAACAAACAAACAAAGTATTTACCAGTGACAGCCCTAGGCCACCACCAGTGACCGGCACCATTTTAAGGTAAAGAATGTAACAAACAGCTATTACACTTATACCTCATATGGCACCAGCTCCTTCATCAAAATAGTCCTTCAGTTGAACGATCTATGGTCCAAAGGAGGTCAAGCTGCCATGGGAGAGAAAATATGCCGCTATGTGTGCTGCGGTGTGGCTACGACCCAACCAAATTCACTACCGGTTGGTACTTCTTCGTATTTGTGCTGATCTTCATTTGTCTGTTCATCCTTGTCGGCAAAGTTGTTCATAATTGATGACTAATGTATTAAACTGGCAATGACTGTAAGACGATAAGACGAAGTTATTAGATCTGTTAGTTGGGGGTACACTTACATTTGCGTTGCATTGTGTGAGGTAGGGTCATCCTGGGTGACGACCCGCGACGGAAGTCAAACAATATAGCGCTGATAGCAACTCGAGCGCAACCTGGTTACCATTTTGCTGCTGCTGCTGACGGCAATGGGGACAAATTTTAACACAACAATGGTTTGACCCCGATGTCTGTAATAATTATAGATTTTTCCAGTAAAATAGAGGGAGAAACCGGATTTGATACCATTTGCATTGAATGGTTTATAACTCTAAATAGTTGAATGATGTTCGTACTCCAAACGGAAGAAAAATGTGATACGGTGGTCGTAATGGTGTACTCTCCCTTTGCTTCAATTACAACATGAACAGCAACAGCGTTCCGAAGCCAGATAATGATATATTTTGTCATGTGATGTATACATTAAAATTTTATTTTATCATCAGTCATCAATACAATCGCGATACTAAATGTTCACATTTCCATGTACTTTCAAATGCTACGATTGTAGAGTAACTGATCGAGAATATCTGATGTAACTCGTGTCACCGAGGTCATCATGGGGATTCACTTTGATGACCACTTTGCTATTTCTACGTAATACATACGCTTGTTACCTTTGACCCACCCTCACTCGTTACTTTTTGCCTAGTGACCTGTAAGTCGCGAACAATGGATACCACTGTCTATGCAAGCAAGAACTCATAAACAAAACCATAAAATGATTTCAGTGTGAGAGCGTCTGATCAGGCATGATATCCACGTATACAGAGGATGATATGAAGATTTTGCAGTTTTATTGTATACAAATAAGCAATGAACATAAGAGGTATGTTTACGAATAGAGGTGAGGTGAGCAGGCAGACAACATCTGGTAATATGTAACACCCGTGTTTTAGAAAATAAACGATGTTATCTTTGAAGACTTAAACTTGTGGTGCAAAGCGTTTTGCAAGAAAGGGTGAAGGTGTCTGTAGAATTTGGTTTCAAGATCCGTGGAAGGCATCTAATGAAGAATGCGATGAACTGATCACATTGTGTAGTGCATTAAAGTCAAACTAAACCCTGGTAACACCTCTGACCCTGCAGTCTGACAAATTACCCAATCATTGCGAAACTGGGTCAATATTTTGCTGCTGATCACGAGATGACCTGACCGTGTTGCCTGACACCAAGGTCCACAAATACAAAAGCCGTTGAACCAGTCCGCGCAAATCTAGCTTTAGTTACGACCTGTTCAGTTCACATCGTCGACCTTACAAGAGCAGTTATTACAAATGGCTCAAACTGAAGGCCTTTCTATTGTAGATGGATACTTACTACAGTCTCACTATGACAAGCACAAACTGGAAACCAGAGTAGCTGATACATTCAACTTCAGACCCAACGACGTCATAGTCGCCGGATTTCCAAAGTCAGGCAATACGTGGCTGGTCGAAGTTTTGAAAGCCATGTACACTGACTGGGGGCTTGAGATCTTTGACGAGGCAGCATCCGCAGTGTTTTTCGAAGAAAGAACGGTCTTTAACAGTTATTTCTGCATGAAACGACAACGGCTTGTTGAGACAATCAAATGCGAGGATATACCGTCACCACGTCTCATGAGGACACACCTACCAGCTACTTTATTCCCCTGTGCTGTGCTGAAAGACAAGGGTGCCAAGGCGATATACATATCTCGGAATCCAAAGGATGTTGTCGTATCTACTTATTATTTCTATAAATCACTTCTGCACGGTGCGTTGTCTACAGGCAGCTGGGAACAAACTGTGCAGAGCTTTGTTGAAGACAGACTACTGTTCACACCGTGGGTACGACATGTAGGAGACTGGTTCAAGAAAGGCATTGAAGATGATACAAGATCTGCCCAGCGCCGTCATGAAAATGGGGAATTTTCTCCAGCGTCCTTTGACTGAAGAAGACATCGACAGGGTTGTCAGAACCACTACCACCGATGCAATGAAAGATAAGATGTCAAAAATGATCGTGGTTGATGACGACATGATACCGAAAGGCGAAAATCCGTACGTGCGAAAAGGGATTGTTGGTGATTGGAAGAATCATTTTACAGTTGCACAAAGTGAATTATTTGATTCTAAAATAGGGGAGGCAGTTAGGAGCATAAATCAAAACATCCCTTATCAGTAATATTTGCAGGAATTTTTGCGGTTTATCCACATGCGGACAACATTATAATCACTTTCTTCGTTCAGAGTTCAGCTTGTTTCCCGCTCAAAATTACTTTACAGGCCTACCATCTTATTCTAATGTCGTGGTGATTCCTCGTCGTTCAGCATGAGAGTGAATAATTTACTCAGTGGTATGACTTGAATGCTTCTTGGCTTTGCTTTAATCCTTCCTACTCTGGCATTACTAGTTACCGTGTTAATTGGATACATATTATGGAACACCGTTGCTGCCTGAGGTTTATTTGCTGTATTTGATGAGATGACATCAATATATGATTTAGTAATGCCTTTATATGATTAGGTCGTATAAATATATGATTAGGTGACGCCTTTATATTATAAGGTGGTATCAATATATCATAAGGTGCTGTTATTATATAATTAGGTGACATCAATATATGATTTAGTAATGCCTTTATATGATTAGGTCGTGTCAATATATGATTAGGTGACGCCTTTATATTATAAGGTGGTATCAATATATCATAAGGTGCTGTTATTATATAATTAGGTGACATCAATATATGATTTAGTAATGCCTTTATATGATTAGGTCGTGTCAATATATGATTAGGTGACGCCTTTATATTATGAGGTGGTATCAATATATTATAAGGTATTGTTATTATATAATTAGGTGACATCAATATATGATTTAGTAATGCCTTTATATGATTAAGTCGTGTCAATATATGATTAGGTGACGCCTTTATATTATGAGGTGGTATCAAATATCATAAGGTGTTGTTGTTATATAATTAGGTGACATCAATATATGATTAAGTAATGCCTTTATATGATTAGGTCGTGTCAATATATGATTAGGTGACGCCTTTATATTATAAGGTGGTATCAATATATCATAAGGTGTTGTTATTATATAATTAGGTGACATCAATATATAATTTAGTAATGCCTTTATATGATTAGGTCGTGTCAATATATGATTAGGTGACGCCTTTCTATTATGAGGTGGTATCACTATATCATAAGGTGCTGTTGTTATATAATTAGGTGACATCAATATATGATTTAGTAATGCCTTTATATGATTAGGTCGTGTCAATATATGATTAGGTGACGCCTTTATATTATAAGGTGGTATCAATATATCATAAGGTGTTGTTGTTATATAATTAGGTGACATCAATATATGATTAAGTAATGCCTTTATATGATTAGGTCGTGTCAATATATGATTAGGTGACGCCTTTATATTATAAGGTGGTATCAATATATTATAAGGTGTTGTTCTTATATAATTAGGTGACATCAATAATGATTTAGTAATGCCTTTATATGATTAGGTCGTGTCAATATATGATTAGGTGACGCCTTTATATTATAAGGTGGTATCAATATATCATAAGGTGCTGTTATTACATAATTAGGTGATATCAAGATATGATTAGGTCGTGTCAATATAAGATTAGGTGACGCCTTTATATTATGAGGTTGTGTCAATATATCATAAGGTTCCGTAAGATATAATTAGCTGACATCCACATGTGAATAGGCAATGCCGTTATATTTCAAGACAATAACAGTACATGATTAAGTAGTGCTTATATATTGTTAGATCACAGCAATACATTAATTGAAAAAGCCATTATATTATAAGGTAATGTCAATATATTATTTAGTAGCGTCAATATATTATGTGCGCACGCCATTATTATTATGTGTAACGTCTGTATTATTATGTTTAAAGTCATTAAATGATTATATAGAGGGCGCACGCCTTCAGACTCTTTTCTTTGAGCGTGCAAATTTTCATCCGCTTTGCCCAACGCATAAGTTCTTGCGGGGTACATCGCTCAAATCTCAATGGATGGAACGGATTTATGGGAGTTGGGACTTGGAAATCTCTTGCAGAAATTCATCTAGACGAATGAGTCGTGAAATCATCAAGTCCCGAAACTAAACTCGTGAGTATCTCATCTTTGCATAACCCCCTTACATTTTTTTTTTCAATTTCAAGATGATATTTAGAGTGTCTCAGACTGAAACCAGATAAATATATTTTGTCATGTGACCTAGATTATGAAACGTGATTTGTCGACGGTCATTTGAATGCAATGATATTGTCATGTATACACATGGGAATCTTGGGAATGTAGAGCAACTTAATTCCATCTTTAGGCGACAAGCCCCTGCACCATGTCAAATAATTGTTCTGACACAACGTGACCTGCCAATGGCGATCTAACCTGTAACCTAACTTTTCTACAAAAAATATGAAAGTTTGTCTGAGGGAAACCTCAATAACGGATCCATCCGTAAACTAAGGGACTTGTCAGTTTCTTCGGACTGTAAAGGGGGGGGGCGGTGAACTTTTTGCGGACATCAAAAAGTAGCTAACCCCATAATGGGAAAAGGGAAACATGGTGACTTACTATATGCTAACCATCGAGAAAAGGGTGCAGCCCCTACCAAGCCAAATGAATAAAAAAATTGAAAAATTATCTGAAATACCTCCTGCAATACTTTGTAATAATTGTCATATTTTAAACATTCTGTTCTAAAATTGGTGAAATTTTTGACATATCAGTTGGCATAGGAATTGCCAAATTAGAAAAATGTGAATACAGTAATTTGAACCTGGGGAATTTGAACGAGCCGTGGATGTATGTCACACTTTTTGTATAACCAGATGTCCAGAACTGCTGTACATATTTCATGCTGAGAGAAAAGCAGCAAACCGAACACTGAAGAGGGTGATTACACTGTAACGTTACAAGCCATCGATTGGAATTTTGATTAACCATAGGCATTAGGCACACCGAGATTAAAACCTTGACAGATAAAAAACACGTCATACATCGACCTTACCGCAGCCCACGTAAGAAGACATTTTGTCGTTTTGTTCAATGACTTAAATCTGGAATTCGAATGGACTACAGCACTAACAAAACTACGTGTGCAAACTTACTTAAAGTAGGTCACCTGACCTTGGATTGATAAATACTTAATTTACGCATTTGTACATGTTGGTTTGTTTGCACCGCCATCACGTGATCTCTTGACCGTACCACTTGTCTGAAAAACAGCATGACTTTATTCCTGGGTAGACCCATTAAAACATACCAATGAACAACCATAAATTTGACATGTATGTTATCAGATAATCAAATATTGATATAGTCGTACTGAAAGTAACCTATAAAACGTACAGCGACTGACGGATGTGTGAAGAGCGCTTATGAACTAGTAAGAAATAAATAGAGTAGAGTAGAAACTTGCACTACCTTTGCCTTCACAAACCATATTAAGAACGGCTGTTTGTAAATACAGAGACTACCCAATCGACATAAACTCCCCAAAACGACCCAAAAATAAAGAAAATGATCCGAACAAATGTAGAAACTACCTAAAGCGACCCATATTAGAATCGAAAAAACGCTATCGGCCATAAAATCGCTGAAACTTGACCAGGAAACTTACTTCCGATCTGTTTGTGCAAAGGGAACATACACCAAGACTATTGAGGGGCAGATGAATTGAGTCACGCCACTCACAGTATCCGTTTGTACTTTAGCCCGGCCTTGCATTCATACCAATCATTCATCCCAGAGTCACTGGTGACCTCAAGTTCGTGTTACCTTATCATGTGATCGATTAAAAAATTTGTAAAGAAGGCAAGAGAACCTTGCCTGTAATTTTCACATGATTCTACCGCAAATACGGCATCATTCAACTTATTTTCATCTTCCTTTGAATTAAGTTTGTATGAATAGTCCTTCCACTTGACTAAATGTTGCTATTTGCCATATCCGACAAGTTCAAACTTTCTAAACTTCATAATGTCGCGCTTGTTCACTTTCCTAGCCCACTGATCGTTTTACGTCATTGTCATGGTTACTACTATTACTATTCGTTTTCGGTTGTTTATCTCGTTGAACACAACTTACCACTATTATCTTTTTCGTGGTTTGTTGATTGGTTTACTGGTTCACTCGTCTTGGCTTGCTGAGAGGTACCGAGAATCTTCAAAATATTGACTGCTTGAGACGTTAAGAGTTCGTTGGTACTACACAGACTTTATTTTTCCCATTGTCTAAATGTCTTGGGATACTCGTTTGTAGTTCTGTCCTCTCACCCTAGGCCTGTCCTTCGTATTCCTCTCGAAATGTCCGCTGCATTCTCCTCTCGTACGATCGTATTGTTTTAGAATGGGATTTTAAACACTATCTTTAAAGCGTGGCTTTGATCATATACGATAGACATGAATTACAGATAAAATACATCCAATCATAAACACCAATACAGGTCTTGAATTTAAGCATCACAATTTATCTTGAAACATCACTGTAACACATCGCAAACAAATCACGTGAAATTAGCTCATGTTCCTTCATTACGTGTTAATTGACTACCTTTATGATGTTTAATATAATTCAAATGTAGAGTTCGTCAGACGTCGTATAAAACATCCTAGTAAAACGTAAGTAGTGTCTTTATGCATATGCTGCCAATATTGTATGTGTCTAGGTTGTATGCATAACGACTTATAATTGAGATTTTGTTGTTTTTAATTAATTTTGCTGTTGCCGATGATCACTAGGTGCATTAAACTTTGTGTGAGATGAACTGCCTTCGTAATACTACCAACTATTAATTCTCCGTAAATTGAGTGCTCATCGTCATCATCAGTGTAAGAATGTACACTCCGACTGGAAGTTGAACTAGGAGAATCCCTGATCTTATCAGCTACAGATGATTGAAACGGAACTTGTAATTCATTTTCAGACTCATCAGAAGTCGAACAATTATACTCTGATGGATGCATATAAACTCATTTTTATATTTAACAGGATTCACTTTGTTCTGAAACTAGGTAGGGACCCATCCACTTGTGGACAAATTTCTTATTTACTCCTGGCTTAATTGACGGCTGTATAGACAGACTGCATCTGCTATCTTGAACTCTTGGGATACATTATTGAGATGGTGACGGTCTTTCATTTCAGGCTGATATTTATCAATATTCTCTCTGGCTAACTTATTGGCTGAGTCTCTTTTTCTTTCCAAGTATTTCAAATAGGTGTCAATATTTCGTATTGTTCTACCCACTTGTTTAAATTATATTTTTACAGGGGCATGAAACACGGTATGAAATTTATACAAGAACAGGAAGAATGTGGAGAAACTCAATCAGAGGTATTGCAAATCGAGGAATCGACTTCAATAGACTATTTCAATAAATTGTCACGTACGCACCATGATCAGATACTACAGCCATCTGGTCACATGTTGTCCAAGAAAGTCTGGGATTAAGTCATTGGTATTAGCATGTGAAAATATGACCATGTTGGCTTGATTTAGAAAAAAATGATGACGAGGCTTCAGTTTTCAATGTTCGCTGGGTTGCAGTTTTATGGTTCCACTGTTGTGTTGGCAAACATTTTGGTCTCGTTCTACATGAGCCACATCAGTGACTAGGCGGATACAAATTCGTTTTGTAAGTGTTATGTTGCTATCACTTTTTTCATTGTTTTCATTCTCTATTCATTTTAAAAATCCCTGATCATGTTCAAACAAAGTTGCAAGACATTTTTAGTATGTTCCTGATGATGTTGGTGATAAAAGACAGGTCTACGTATATTGATAGATTGAGATCAAGCTGAATAAATGCCGGCACGGTGGCTTTGCAACGACTTAGTGACACAATGACTGATTACAGTGTAGGATGTGAAGAGACTAATAATTTCGCATATATATATATATATATATATATATATATATATATATATATATATATATATATATATATATATTTATATATATATATATATACGCCAACATTTGAGAAAATAATTAAGTCCATTATTCTGACAAAGGTTGGCAACAAACTAGACCCCCTTCAATTTGCATATCGACCGGGAAAAGGTGTTGAAGATGCTAAGCTTTTCATTCTCAATACACTGTACAAACACTTAGAAAAAACAGGTGCTCATGCAAGAATCCTTTTCTCCAGTCCATCCTTTTCTCCAGATTTCTCCAGTGCTTTCAACACAATCCAACCCACATCCTTGCAGAAAAACTCTTAAAATTTAATTTTAGCAATCAACTTGTTCTTTGGATTATTGACTTTCTTACAAATAGATCACAAAGGGTGTTTGTCAATGGTATTTTGTCAAGTATCATTCAAACAAATACAGGTTCTCCTCAGGGTTGCGTTCTGTCTCCTCTGTTGTACATCCTTTATACTGACGATTGTAGAAGTACACGTGAAGGTAGCCATCTTGTTCAGTTTGCTGACGATAGTGCTCTGCTTACACTTCTACAGGGATCAAAGGGATCCGAATGTCATCATGGTCCCGCTCTTAGTGAGTTTGTTGAGTGGTGTGATAATTCGTATCTAAACTTAAATTTAAGAAAACTAAGGAAATGATAATTGATTTTAGAAGGCAAGAACGCAACCCTCCTACGTCCATTGTTCACGATCAAGAAGTCGAGATTGTTTCGAAGTATACATACCTTGGTTCAATATTTGACAACAAATTGAAATGGGATCATAACACCGATGCTATACTGAAGAAGGGGCAGCAAAGATTGTACTTTTTAAGGAAACTGCAAAGATTGTACTTTTTAAGGAAATGCGTTCATTCATGGTTGATAGACAAATTTTATCTCTTTTTTATAAATCTTACATTGAAAGCGTTATCTCATTTTCATTCATTTGTTGGTATCAAAATCTGTCTGTTAAAAACAAAACTTCACTTGATAGAATTGTTTCACTTAGCTCAAAACTAATTGGTATACCCAGAGAAGTCTTTCTACGTTTCATAATCAGCAAGTACTCAGGAAAGCCCACTCAATTCTTTTGTCTAGTGATCACATTTTATCAGCAGAGTTCGACACACTTTCCTCTGGTCGGCGTTTTAGATACCCGGCTTGCAGGTCAAACCGGCGCAAGTTGTCATTCATTCCAACCGCTGTGCGGCTTTTAAATGATTCCTATACTGTTTTTTGTATAGTCCTGCGTCTCCTACCATTTTGTAAATTTTTATTATATATTTTTGATGTTGTATTTGAGCCACGATTTTAATTGTCCGTGTTAAGGATAAATAAAGTTCTATTGAATTGAATTGAATTGAATGGAAGTATACAGATGTCCTCGAGGGAAATTACAGTGCTCAATGCAAAAAGCAGAGCGTTATAAATAAACAGATTACTACAAGTACAAAGTAATTAAATCTATTACTTATTTAAGTTTCATGCATCTTGTAATCCTGAGGATTATATATATATATATATATATAATATATATATATATATATATATATATATATATATATATATATATTGTATACATTTTGTGTGTGTATATATATCTATATATATATATATATATATATATATATATATATATATATATATATATATTACAAACGAGGAATAATCAGCTGATCCCCAATAAGCGAAACTTGATGGGTGTTTAGACTTGCAAGCCATCCAGTAACATCTCCAGAGAAGCCATAGAGAGCTATTTTTATAAGTTGTATCCAAATCTGATGTACGCACTCCAGTGTCTGAGAGGATCTTTCCCTTTAACATTGAAACATGAGAGCACGGCTAATAATCACAAAAACTGCCGTTAGTTAACAGTCATTTCAATCATTAAAAACACCTTTTGACAGAAAGCCTGTGACACAAATGAAAATAATTGCATCAATGCGAACGAGAAAATATTTTGTCATTTTTCTCTTTCTAAAGTATGTCACTGTATCCAATGTGAAATATTAGTGCATGTTGCTTTCTTATACTGAATTTTCATCACAGCAAGAACTCGTAATGCTTTTCATACGGACAGCAGATTTCATAATTATTAGTACACTTTGCAAAACAGAATTTCATCAGACTTTAAGTTGCAGACATCAAAATATTTGTGGCATATATCTATGATATATAGAAGCACCGCCCCGAGGGCGCGCCGAAAGATATTAAACATCCGGATATCTCTGATATATATGTCTGATATATGAAAGTCATGAGGCTGAAGGGCGTGCTGAAAAATAAGTCTGATATTTTAAAGTAACGTGCCCGAAGGGCGTGACGAAAAATTTTAAACATTTAGATATCTCTGACATGAATATCTCTGATATATTAAAGTCACGCGCCCGCTGAAAAACATGTCTGATTAATAAAGTTAAGCGCCCGATGGGCGCGCCGAAAAATGCAACTCATAATATTTGTGGCGGCCGCGATGCATTTTAATCAAGTTAAAATGTTGCGACAATTTACGTCGCGCACGCACGCTGAAAGTGAAATTTGATTTTCTTGAATTTTTAAAAGCCGTATTTTTAAAAAAAATTATCGATGAATTCAGAATGAAAGTAGATATTTCCAAAGGCAAGTATTAGTTTGACTTAAAAAACCGGGGGAAAACGACAGCAAGTACGTATTTTTCGCGCCCGAAAATACAACTTCGTTCTGGTCGGCAGTGGAGCTCGGGCGTCCACTGACCGTGGCACCCATTTCCCGGTCCTGCCTATTAGGTAATGGAATTGCTTGCGCAAGCTGTTCTCGATCCCGTAGAACCACCAAACTTGGCATGAACCCGTTAAAACCCCACCATTTGTATGTAGCTATACGCCGCTTTTATGTAAATGCTGTGTTTTCCCAGCAAACTTCATAAGTAACACCGTTCGTGATAGTACTGGCCATGGCACACGGTATATGCATACGGACATGTCACACTGGAAATTCAGAAAATTATGGTCAGTTGAAAATCTCATAATATTTTGTTGTTCATAAACACGCCTTGCAAGACAATCCTTCAATTAAAATATGTATTTGCATCTACAACTAAGCCTTGGAAAAAGTATTTGTGGTTATGAACAGTGACAAAACAATAGTATGAAACGCTGGCTGTCGTAAGTTAATAAGGAACTCAAAGTTTATGGCTCTTTTCAATATAATGTGCGTAACCAGATTTTCATAATTTTGTAATTATATAAGAAATTATTTTCTCACCATTCATTCAGAACAATATGATTTATTTTCTACTCTTCTAAGTCATTACAAGAAAAAAAATGAATGGAGGAATGCATTATACTTTTTTGATCCGAATTTATCAAAAAATGTAAAAAAAATTAGAAAACTTCTGAAATTTAGACATTTTATGCAGCATTGATAATTTTGAAAGGACCATCAAATTCATAGACTGTTGAACTTTGTGTAATAGAAATAACTTTTGTTGTGTGATATGTTCACCAAATTTCGTAATAGTTCGATTTTCAGAATCCCAGATACGGCTTTTCAAAAATCATCAAATCTTGAAAAATTATTCATTTTTTGACGGTGCCTCCGGAATCCGACAAAATATTTTGAAATTTTGACAGTAAATATTTCAAAATGTGTGCTTGTTTGTCTGTCAAATTCCTCTGTAAAAGCTACAAATTCTGATTTAAAAAATAAAGTTTAATGTTCTTCTTTCACACAACTCTTGCCGAATCTTCTTTCTATGAAAGCCCATAAGGACATGTTTGAAAGCAAAACAAAGTATCTTGTGCTCACGAGAAACTATCTCGTGGTCACAAGAAAAGATCTCGTAATCACAAGAGAAGATCTTGAGATCACAAGAAACGATCTCGTGCGCACAAGAAAAGATCTCGTGGCACAAGAAAAGATCTTGTGATCACGAGATAGTTTCTCGTGAGCACAATATTTTTTTTTCTTTTTGCTTTCAAACATGTCCCTTATAGGCTTTCATACTCTTTCAAAGTGAGTGTGTAAACAATAGAAAAAACTAGCTCGGCCACCCTTGTATGACCCCGAGTCGAATTCAAACCACTGAAACCCCCCCCCCCCCCCATTTGGCATAATTGTTTCAAAAACATGGTGATCCAGATCACCAAAGTCAAAAATAGGGTAACCCCCATGAATCAACCGCCTCCCTAGGCCGAAGAAACTGACTAGTCCCTAATCTCTCGTCCAAGAAAGTAAAATATCTGTCGTGGTCCTTTGCAGTTCAAAACTTCAAAACTATTTTACAGTCACGTAAAGTCGCCCGTTTAGTTTCCCGATCTATGTCACCTTCCTCCCAGCGCCTGACGCCGACGCTACGATGAAAATTCAGGGAAGTGGGTCTTCAATTCCCATCATCTCACGAGTGAGCAGCACCAAAACTAGCCCTGCGTACCGTGCTGTGTGTTCCCGGCGTTATACGGCCTTGGCCGAATAAAAAAGGTGCTGTTCCGATAACCCGACCTACCCTATTTTTTACCTGCCAACCCTAAACTTTTTAGAGCTACAGGGAAATAGAAAAAAAGAAAGAAAAAATCACGCGTTCGTTACCTTGCGTTTGATTTTTGCTTAAACGAGGATGTCTTTTATGACTTTATTCCTTTTATATATATGATACGTTTTTCAGGAAATGTTGTGGCTAGTGTTTGACGACCTGAACCCCTGAAAAATGACGACATAAAAATGAAAATATTTGGGGAAAAACCTGCCTACCTACCTACCCTAGTTTTGAAAACCATGTTATCGGAACAGCACAATTTATTTTGTTTTTGTTTTGAAAAATGACGATATAAAAATGACAATATTTGGGGGAAAAACCCCTGCCTACCTACCTACCCTAGTTTTGAAAACCATGTTATCAGAACAGCACAATTTATTTTGTTTTTGTTTTGAAAAATGACGACATAAAAATGAAAATATTTGGGGGAAAACGCCTGCCTACCTACCTACCCTAGTTTTGAAAACCATGTTATCGGAACAGCACAATTTATTTTGTTTTTGGTCTTATAACGCCGGGAACACACAGCACGGTACGCAGGGCCACACCAATACATGTACAACTAAATATATGTGCTTTTTGTTTAATTTTGTCACGGTCCCTCTGTGGTAGAGGGACTGTGATTTTGTACCAAGCAACGATGATCCGTCATACGTGGCTGGTCAGGCTACACGATAACGTTTTCACCCGCAACTTTTCCCTTCGTTCTGTTAGACGAATTGCAAGAGTCTACAAACAACAAAGGTTTTATGACTCGGTGGTGGAAACCGTTTCCCCGTACGCTCGGTTGACTCCGCAGAGTTTCAAAGACCTGGAATTGAAAAGGAATCATATTTTAATACAAAGTGATAAATCATCGACGTGAAAAGGTTAACAATCTCACAATTTATAAACTTACACAATTTTGTTTTGAGCTAAGCAAGGACACCTGGATTCTCACGTTACTGTCGGTCATACTTTCAACTTAAATTTTGGGTACGTGTATATCAGTCTTATATTTTGGGTACGTGTGTATCAGTTCCGTGGGTAAGGCCAAATCTCCAGAGAGGAAAGACAGGAAGGCCCTCTATTGACGAGACAGCGAGAACAGACGCCATAACCCCAGAAGGTATTTGCCTAAAATCAGATGCTGTCCATCATAATTAGTCATCCACCCAATTCGACATGAATGGTATCGTCTCGTAAAGTGTGTGGCTATCATCATGTGTGCGCTGAGTTTTCAATCAGAAGAGTGAGCACGAATCATGGCGACCAACAGGCTTACACTTTCTCTCACTTTGGCGTTACTTTTCACAGTTTTCCTTTCCGTTTTGCAGAAAACGGTCTCTCTTGAAGGTTAGTACTCAAGTTGTACTATGAAGCATGTGAATTTTTTTATAAAGATTCTGGTAGTTAAGGCCAAGAAAAGAATTTTTCTCATCCTAGACATATTGTAAAAATGTTACGATGACATGGTTTTTTTCTTATCATTTTTTAAATTTTTCTACCAACAGAAACGCGCCATCGTCGTAAACCAAGTACCTCTTTACGGCAAGAGCTTAGCGTTACCCGTTTTTGCGTAGGTCTGCGGAGCGAAATTATGCTCTGGCTCGCGATAATTTAACGGGCAAAAACATGAAAACAACATAGGAATGCATGTAGAAATAAATGCACAGCAGTGTTGCTATAGTATTTTTGTATAGCAACAGTTCTGTGGTTTGACTTTTAGTGCAGCAATGCACAGTTTTGACAGTTTAATATAACAGTGACATATGTGTACAGTTCTGAATGGAATGTTAGTTATTTTGTTTACAGTTCTGTTTTATACAGCACTGTGTTATGCACTGTCGTCGCGTATTTTTGAGGGTTTTTTCAATTTATTTCCTGTGAGTAGAGAAAAAGGTTGACGCGGCGGGTCTGAATTGACGCGCGCGAGGATGAGAAACAGACTTTTCATTTTTCTTGGGCCTGTACAGCCCAGGATCTTGTGCGGAGAAAGCAATTATTTGTCAGCTGTGACCGCCGTTCACATCAATTTACGCTTGGCATAAGGTGTTCACAGAATATTCAGTCAGTTTTCCAACACATAACTTCATAGTTAATCAGTGTCATTGTCTAGTTTATCAAGAACACTGCTGAACCTCAAAAGTTGAGACTGTATGGTATTGCTACAGCTGCTGGGTCATCGCTATGTCAGTTTAAAGGTGTAATTTTACGAGCACGATCATGTTAGCGCTAGCAGCTGTCGATTATGTTCGTATATGCAGCGTATAATCAGCAAACCTTTCGATGCGATGTCGATGAATTTCTGTGGGTGAAATCAAATCTTGTTAGACGTAAGACGAGCCGACAAGAAGACGTAACAGACAATTTGTCAGTCTTGTCTCGATATCAGTCGGCCTGCGTGTCTGCGGTGACCGACAAAGCAGGTACTTGGCGACCAAGTCGTGTAGGTTTGCACAAGAAAGACAAAACAATAAAAATTAGTTACAGTGCAAATGGGTGGTCGGCACCTTCAGAAACGCTAATTGCTTTGAGCAACTGTGAAGTTCTTGTCAGATTTAGACCACCATTACTCTACCCCACCGTGTTTATACGCAAACCGATTACAGGTCGGGGTAAAAGTTAGTGATACTAGCCATGCGCGAACATAGCCACGTCAGCTATTGACACGCGCTGGGCAAAAGCCTCGGCCATAAACATTAGTTACAGTGCGAATCATACTAATGGGTGGTTGGCACCTTCAGAAACGCTAATTGCTGTGAGCAACTGTGAAGTTCTTGTCAAATTCTAAGGAGCAATGGGGCGGTTTGAAGGCCGTAAACTTTGAAGTTTGAGTCTTGTAACGAGCAGAGCACAATGGTAATTTATCCCAAATGACAGGGAACATTTCATCCACACACATGCATTCCCAAACCTTGCGTCTATTATCGACTCTTGCACGAAGGTAACTACATTAAAGCCGAAATAAAACTTGTTCTTCTGCCACTATTCTTCAGAATCTTTGTACAGCTCAAGCGATCAAAGAAGTCTTAGGTGGGTTACATATCACCAGACGTTCACAGATACAGTAGGGGTAAGTTGGTTTCTACTTAGATTTGTGTTCAGTTTGAAAAAAAAACTGCTATTGATTTTCATTGCGTGGTGTGGACATTTGAAGCAAACGGGGTTGCCAACACATGTCAATAATTTTCAACATTAGACCTTGTGAACTTTCGTACCGGCACCCAACTTAAAACAACTACTGTATTATGCAAAGTTCTTCATGTTGAGTTGACTGTAAAAAGTAGAAAGAATTGCACAGAAAATGCGTTTGGCTGCATGACTGTTAAATTTTACAGATGTTTGCAGGTTGCACAGCTATTTAGAAATTACACAGCTAGCCCTTTTGTACATTGTAGATAGCCTATTTGTATTTCAATATTAGAGTACGCCTCCTTGGGCTTGACCCCATCTAAATCATTCTAGAAATATTTCCATGCAGTCCAACCAATGTCAGTTTGTTTTTCATGCTGGTTCATTTTCAATTTTAAACACACCTCATCCGCAGTCTGTGTTCTAATTCGCCAATTGATAGTCACGTGGGATGCGTTCTTTTTGTGCTGATCCACGTAAACGACGTCATCAGGCATCATTTGTCGGAACTGTTGCCTGCCAGGCATCAGTTCCGAAAAATGATGCCCGCTGACGTCAAAAAAACATTGGCGCATGCGCGAACTGGAATGTAAACAAAGATGTCGTCTGCGGCCGAGCGAAGCGATAGTCGAGAAATTTCTCGGTTTTATCCTACGTTCTAAAGAAAAACTGAATGCTCTGGTTTCCAACAAGGACTCGAAACGAACGAAAATTATAACCAAAGGTGCATTGAACGTTTTGGAGAAGTATTGCGACCCTGTCGGGAAAAACGTTTTTTTTTTTGTCGAGCCACTTCAACATATTACATCATTCATGCGACAAGTTGTGTGTATAGTACGTTCTTATGCATGGCTACGGATGAGGTGTGTTATAAAACACATATTGACTGGCCATGCGGGCGACAGCATACGTCTTTAACCCTCGGGCCTGTGAGTCTCCCCCAAAGACAGACTGTTTCCCAGGCCGTAGGCCTCGGGAAACAGTCTGTTTTTGGGGGTGACTCACTGTTCCTCGGGGTACAGACATATGCTGTTGCCCTCATGGCCAGTCAATATGTGTATACTTATCACTGACCTCTTGTGTATGACCTATTGTATTTGTTATTAATTTCTTTTTTGTGGGGCAACAGTGGGTAGAAACCGGTGCAAGTGGGAGTAGGAGGTACCAGATCTGCCGCGTTAACTATGGAGGTGTTCAAAATAACTGGTTGCGAACGACGTGGATTGATGCAAAGCAAGCCAATCGAGTGGCTGTAGAGGTTGAATTCTCAATGCGAGAGTGTGTGGACATACCAAACGCTGTTTCCTGCAAAAAAAACATTTGATCTATATTATTATGAGACAGACTTGGATAATGCTGATTCTAATTGGCCAACATGGGCTTCACCACCGTACAAAAAGATCGACAGAATAGCTGCAGGCGGTCGTTTCTCTTATTTCACCGATGAAGTTATAAACAGGGAAACCAGATTTTTTGGTCCAACGACTAAAAGAGGATTTTACCTAGCTTTTCAAGACCAAGGCTCTTGTATGGCTATTCTCAGTGTTAGAGTCTACCATTTTGCCTGCCCTGAAGTAATAAAGAATTTTGCAGTGTTTATGGAGACACCAGCTGGCCCACGAGCCGAGTCTCTAGTTGAAGTGGCTGGGCAGTGCGTGGAGAACGCCGAGCATGTTGGCACGGAAAATCCAGTGTATCAGTGTCAAAGTGATGGTATGTGGACTTTGATCGACGGAAGTTGTGCTTGTAAACCAGGCTACCAAGCCACTAGCGCACACGTATGTGAAGGTATTAAAAACCGATTTTATAGTGAATGACCTCAGCCAAAATGCTTTCAATGGAAAGCAAGAAATGGATCTATTTAAACAGACTTTACAGCCGCAAAATGATTCTTTCAGAAATTACATGCACGTATCATGATTTTCAAGAGATCTGTGATATTGAACTTTATTACTGTTGCTATCTATTCATAAATTCACCACTCAGCACACCACTACACTGAAAGTAATGCCACACACACCCTCTATATCAACAACATGCAAGGCATCATAAAATTTTGGCCAGTTATTTCAACTTTCAGTTACAGCAACAGTCTATGAAACAGAGTACAGTAGGAATTACAACCAGCTATATGAAATCTGTCCCTTGGGAAACAAGAAAACTGTATGAACGTGTACACAAACGGGTGAACAGACTTAATGCATTTAGCATACACGAAGAGAGAGAGAGAGAGAGAGAGAGAGAGAGAGAGAGAGAGAGAGAGAGAGAGAGAGAGAGAGAGGCTCAGCAAAAGAGCACTAAGAGAAGACGACTCATTTTAGAACACTGAAAGATTACAGCAAAAAGTATACAAGCAACAAAATAAAAATTTTGAAGCAAAAAGGCAACATGAAAAATCTAGACAAGTACAAAAAGCTACAAGCAAACTGTACGGCAAAACCCTGACTTAAGATAGCTGGAGCAACTGAAGTTAAGTTTACAAATGCAAAACTTGCGGCTAGACCCGTGTCCGGTTTCAAAAAAACTGAAAGATCTTAACTAAGGGACCACATGCAAAAGTTGCAGCAAGATTCTTACTTTAAGGAAATAGAAAAATCCAAGCTAAGCGTTCACATGCAAAAGTTGTGGCAAGACTCTGACCTAAAAGAAACTGAAAAATCCAAATTAAGGACACACATGCATAAGTTGCAGCAAGCTTTTGACTTTAAGGAAACTGAAAAAGCCAAGCGAAGGGCGTACATGCAGATATTTTGGCAAGACCCTATTATAAGAAACGTGAAAAAGCCAAGCTAAGGACATACATTATGAAATTAAGAAAAGACCAAGATTTCAGAGAAAAAATCTATCTTAGGTCACACATTAATAATTTGCAACAAATCCTTAGTTTTGTGAAAAGCGCAAAGTGCACAAAACATATGTTTGCTTGAAAATATTGCGATAAAATTCACAATACAGAGAGTCTGAACAGGCAAAACTAAGAACACACATTAAGACATTGTGTCAAAATCCACAATTATTCATGGGGAGAAAAGAAGCAGGCCTACTCTCAAAGTTTATGAAAAAAAATCACAGTTCAAAATTGCTGAGACTATAAATTTACAGATACTCATTAAATTTCTGCGTAAAATTCCAGCATTTCGAGATAATGAAAAAAAACAACAAAGGCTTCATCGAAAATCACAGACAGAGTTAACAACAACAGAAAACTGAAGAGAAGTACAATGAATGCAAGATTGGTTAGAGTAAAAAAGATACTACACACAGCAGTGCTGAAAACTTTACTTCAGATATCAGTCTACATTCTACAGTAATGCAATGGTCACTGTTTGTGCCACAATGAATCACTGTAATACCGCATAGCTAACTTTAGGCAAACAACATCAGAAGGGCCGATTTATGTGTGTACAATATGTTACAAAACTTGGTTTACTGAGCAAGTCAATCAGGAAGGCTGTGAATATAGCCAAACAATTTTCTGATATTGCATCTCAGTCTTTGACTGGGCTAATGGAATTAACTCCAATTGATGCCGGTGTAATTGTAGTGGTATTACAGGGAAATTAATGTTGTTAGCAATAGCCAGTTTAGGAATTGTACCAACGGATATAGAAATATAACAAGTACATATTAAATACAATTCGATATCATTGACAGAAATAAACTTTATTTCTGTCAATGATATCGAATGTATGTCCGTTGGTACAATTCGTAAACTGGCTATTGCTAACAATATGAATTTCCCTGTAATACCACTACAATTACACCGGCATCAATTGGAAGAGATTAATTCCATTAGGGATACCATTTATGCATTTTTTGCCATCTGCCTCGTGCTGGTCAATCAGGTTCAATTGTGAATATTCCGACAGATCTTACTCTTAAAGTGAATGCACTACCAAGAATGTTAGATAAGTCTGTGACTACACCCGTAAAACTGACACTTAAAGCAGGGAAAAATATGGAATGTTGATATGGAAGATGGTTGCATTCATAATGGTGTGTGTTTTCCCCAGTCAGTTAAATACAATTGTCGGCCCAAGATATATCCCATTCTTCGCATCAACAACCAGCAAAACATGTTACATGCAACAGCTGCCATCTTCCCATGGCATGATGCATCTGATGGCACTGTATAATATTTATCACTATGTGATATATATGTGTAACCCCGGTTACGAAGTAAGTAACATGATTTGATCTTCCATCCCATCTGACGGTTGAGTAATCAGATGGAATTCCTTGATTGCCGTTGTCACCCACAATGCACTGCGGGCAACCAGACACTGCGTGGAGTGGTGCTTGTGTGGGCAGAGACTCGGTCTAAGGGAATTAGTTCTTCTTGCCAGTAACCAAGACGATTGTTGTTCTTTTTGCAGGGCTTATGAACTTCTAGGTCGGTTTTCACATTTATTGCAATGCTTGATGTAACGTGTTTCCATGGTGTATTTTCAAAGTTTGAGACCACACCTATTGTGAGACAGATCGAAGGGACCAATTTGCCTTCCCAATTGGACTGTGAGCCCTTCTGAATCTCAAGCTTCCACAGTATTAGATTGATTTATTTTGTAGCTGTGGACTTATTTTTGTGATGAATACCAAAAATTCAACAAGAAATGAATTTTGTTCACCTTGACATAGTGACTAGAATGACGTTGATATCACGATCAACAACTCAAAGAGCTTCTTTCGTTTTTGCATGGCTTAAGAACTTCTAGTTCCCGACGTACCAACCCATTGATGGAAGCTTTGGCCTGCCAATGAAGTAATCCCGAAGAAGAACTGTCTGGAGGACATTGTGAGTGTATCAGTTTCCCGCCGAACTGGACGCAGTTACTCAAGGAATTTGTAACCGTAGCAAACAGGATCGACGTTGACTCTAAACTCTGAACAATTCTGGACAGTGGCTACTGAGCGAACACGTTTTGTAAACTAATATAAACTTGGATAGGGGCGTGTCTTGTGTTTTCTGTTCAGTCTAAACAGTGTTGCCAGCTAATCATTGTAGACGTTTGTTATCATCATTAGTGTGTAGTTAATAAATCTCCATACAAAACAGCAACACAATTGTACCACACTCGTTCTTTTCTTTGTTTGTTGTTTGGATAATATGAACCGTGGTCCGGGTTTAGTTGGTTTGCTACTTTAAAAAGACAGTCGAACTACCCGGGTTACATATATACATAAATAGTACTCTTATCGGCACTGTTCAGGATCCCTTGGATCGCCTTTGTTCTAGTCTGTAAGAGGATTATGGAGGCCAGATAGCCTTTTGTTTTCCATTCAAATTGTAATCTTGTGGGTAAATTTGCTGATGAGTGAATCTGGCGCCAACACAGGCATTTATAGCTCATGGCCATGTCCTCATATGATTTACCTCGTATTTTAACATGATAACATACATTTTTTGCTTAGTAAATGTTCACTTTGTATTACCAGAATATTCGTTATACGTGCTGTCAATTTATATTTTGTGAGCAAGTCATTTGTTATGCAAATCATGACAAATTGTGCTAATTAGCTGCTACACCTTCCAGTACTACTTAGGGAAACACTGATAGGACCAATATATATCCCGTCTGATTGGCATCTTTCTGAAAACCTATGTGACAGGACATCCTATTCCCATCCTCTGTGCTTGAAGTGACATTCCCTGTTTAACTCAGCTGTACTGGTCAATGCTTTATGAGCCACCCAGCCCCACTCGCAATTCTCATGTAAAAGAATTCCATAACAAAAATGTACAATATATAAACTATACCATTGTGCAATCATGGAGCCAAAAATCTCCAAGGTGCAATTCACATGGTGTGATTCACATGTTGGGTAATTCTATTTCTTCTGCTTTTGCATATCCATCTAGTAAATATTTACTTACGAGATACACTAAATGGGAGTACAGTGTCATTGACATTATTTTTTATGTTTGAACTCAAATCTTGTTCAATGCAGATCTAATTAACATTTTTGGTAGCTGGCTATTACGTAGTTTTAGAGTGAATGGAATTGATGTGTCAGCGGAAAAGAATTTACTAATGTGTTCTGACAAGATAAAAAACAACATGCCATAAAGAGTTGAATATTTGTCCTGTCCTCAGGCCATAGCAGTTATTATTGATTAGATCTTCGGCAGATTTATTCATGTTGAAATGTTTTTAGTAAAACGACTTTTTTTACAAACCTGTCAAGCGAATAAGCGATCGGGACTTGTTGGCTGCAATAAATTAAAGCCTTGTTCAGTCAAAAAAATTTTCACATGTTAATTTGAAACAGGTATTGTTCAAAATGCTTATTAAGGTAATACTTTTTTATCAGATTTGCTAATTAATTCAAAGCTGGCATTATTATACATTTAACCTAAACCTGTTACAGTAATTTTGAAAATAGCATCCCGACATTGTTAACTTATAGTTGGCTTGTCTCTCAGAATCTCAGTCTCAATGTTTCAGTGATCAGGGGTCATGGCAATTTCGTTCATGCAATCCTCGGTAACAGTAATACTTTGACCTGATCACTGTTTATAGCTATGGCTGCATAATCGCAGGTTGTTGAAACAACTAATGATTTTAGAAACAGTGCAGTATTTCATGTCAACCCACATCAAGCATGATATGATTTGTAGCGAATATTTACGCAAGCTGTACAAACTAGGTATAATATCTTACTATAGAGATGTAGGATATACCTTTCATATTGACTAATTTATTTAATAGTAGATTTTTTGTGTATTTAATAAATTTTATTGGGTTTTTCTTTAAAGTATACAGCACATTCTGGCAAACAAATGTCTTTTGCTCCATATAATACAGAGTCCTTTTTTATAAAGCTCCACCGTCTGCAACACTCGGCCGGTTAAACAGCCCAAAGTCACAGCCAATGTCTCCTCTAGTGTAACAGGTAAGGATCTCAGATTCAACTATACTCAGTGTTAAAAAGTTGTTAAGTTACAAACTTCAAAAACTGTCCCCATTTCCTGATATGTGAATTCAGCTTACTCTTTCTTACAGCTATGTGAAATTATATTTTTTGTATATTTTGAAGATATTTATTTTTTCTAAACCAACAGATCTGGTTTTTGTTTCTCACAACGTGATATACAAATATGCCACGAGGATAGCAAAGTTTAACAATACTGAAAAGTGATCATCACCAAGAAGAATTTGTCTCGCATCTGGAATATTTAATGTCATTAATGAAATTCATGATTACGACTGAATTATATTTCAGGTGACTGCAGAATATTTTTAAGATTCCTTGGAGAATCCCAAATTGTTCTTTAATCGTTCTCACTTTAATATTGCGTTGGCTTGTGAACCCACCGAACAGAATGTTTCAACTATCACTGGGTAGACATTAGATTCATTAGAATTGATTTTATAATGGTTTGTGATCTTATAACTTTGACAAGTTCCTCATATGTTTAAAAAGCATTCTGATCTGTTGTTGGGAATCTTGAAGATTAGCTTTATCTTAAGTTGTAGGTGAATGGTGAAATTCTAACGTCGCGAACACTGGCAATTCTAATAAAAAGTATCAAAGTAAAAAGATACAAAGGTTAATTTGAAGTTTTGTAATGGAAGGACGCCTACGACGCACACGGCAAGGTGCATATAAGATAAGGAATACTTGCAAGTTTAGCCAGTGAACAGTAAAATGTCAGACAAATACCAAGGATAGAATGGAAGTCAGTGTATTGCCGTGATATGCGCAAACTGTCATCTTCCAAGAACAAATATAAAATGGAAACCCTAGCTACAATGAAAATCTAATTCTTAAATTGACTAGGATAATGTGAAGAGAGATAAGTTAAAATTATGACTTGATAGTTTTAGAAAATGAGCGTCGTGGTATTTGAGAAGGTATCTGTAACTAATTCTTGGCGGAAATTGTAATTCAAGATAATCCTAAATTTTGGAAACTTATATTGTAAAGAGGTAATGTGAATATTTATGACGTTGAAATCGGTATTACCATGATATTGCACAGAAGGAGGCCGAAATTTGATCCTGTGGTATTATATATAATATTTTCATATCTCCGATTTTTGGAAAATTACTGATTTGAAAATGCTAGAGGAAATTATGTCCAATAATTGGAAAGACGAGTTGGGAGATAAAAACTCGAAGCTTGATATTTAGTTTGTGATGTAAAAGCTTTAATAGATTGTGAGGAGTGAAATTGTTAAAGCAGATATTGCAGACTTATATCGGGATTCAATAAAGCGCATTGAATTTTAAGTTATGAAGACACGGAACTTTGTCACAGCCTCTAATAAATCACTGACTGATGACAAACCATCACATGTGTATACCTTTAACTCCTCTCACGCATCTTGGATCTTCAGAAATCTTGTCATCACAGAACTCTGGTTGGGTTGTCGTTGGATCAGACATTGAAAAGACATGTATTTTTATTCAGTGTTGTTTATTATCACATAATAAGAAACAAGACATTGTTTTTTATCCTGTAGAACTGCAATATCTGTGTCGTCATTTCAACCATTGGTATGCATCACTAGCCAGGGCTTCCTCTACCAGGATTTCAACACTGTAGGTCAAAATGTCATACTCCGGTACTCAGGTACAAGAAGTGCTAAATGGCTAAAATTTTGTCTCCTAATTGTTTTTTTGTGAAAAGTAGATTAGATATTGTAGTTAACAGACCAATGGTTTGTAATTGCAACATCTCATCTATCAGATATGCAAAGTACCTGACTCTATCAATATGTTATATAATAGACCATATCAGATACGTAAAGTACGCAGTACCTGACTTTATCAATATATTACAAGAAGGCAATATTAAAATTTGCAAGTCGACAGGTAATATCAAACAATGATCTTAAGTCAAAACACAGAAAGATACAACTTATATGTAGGTAGGTCTCTTGTTTCAATTGTGTACCCCTATGTATTTTTGTTATGATCGGAGATTTATGATACCCAGTTGAAGTTCAGTTCCGGAATTATTTTTTTGCATTTGCATCATGAGAAAGATCCTATACTTCACTTGCAATGGTAAAACGTATTTCTTTAGTACGAAGAAACTGTTCCACAGTACAAACTGGTAGAGGTCCTTAGCTGTAACTTTTAATGAATCTGGCAATTTTGTTCTTTATAAGATACAATTTCTTTTTTTCGCTCACAATTATTTTGATATTCACTGTGTATCCAACTCAACAATAAAGCCTGTATGTAGTCTCCACAGTACAGAGACTGTCAGGTCGGGTCCGAATGGTCATATTGGACACTCGTTACAACTTATTACAAGACTTACTGAACATTGCTGACATGACGACTTTGAAGGCTCAAAATGTGGCTGGGATGCACTATTGTATCCATGTTACTCTTGTGTAAACTGCATCAAAGTCATGAAAATTAGACTCTGGCACATCCAAAGTTCAGGCCATTCGGTCTAGGCAAACAAATATCTCCACATTGAGGACAAAACTAGAACCACTAGGACTCAAAATTTGCCGTATTTTTTGAGGTTCTAATAATTATAACTGATTTCAAAAATTTTTCTCATCAAACATAATTTTTTATCGTGAGAGATACCGTATGCAAGCCAATATGTTGATGGTTTACATCGGGAGGACATAGTAGATTGACACAAAAACGTTTCGCCACAACAAAATTGATGAAATAGAATGACAAGATGATAAATCCCGGATTGTTTTGTTGGGAGAGGATAAACTTGATTTGTGCATGTGATAATTGCCTTCTATGTAGTGTTTTCATCCCACCGATTTCTAACGTCACGAACACTGGAAATTTTAATAAAAAGTATCTAGGTAAAAAACACAAAGGTTCATTTGAAGTTTTGTAATGGAATAAAGCCTGCGACACACACGGCAAGGTGCATGAAGGGAAGGAATACTTGCAAGTTTAGCCAGTGAACTGTAAAATGTCAGACAAATACCTTGGCTAGAATGGAAATCAGTGTATTGCCGTGATATGCCCAAAATGTCGTCTTCCGAGAACAAATATAAAATGGAAACCATAGCTACAATGAAATCTAATTCTAAGATTGACTAGGATAATGTAAAGAGATAAGTTAAAATTATGACTTGGTAGTTTTAGAAAATGAGCGTCGTGGTATTTGAGAAGCTATCAGTAACTAATTCTTAGAGGAAATTGTAATTCAAGATAATCCTAAATTTTGGAAACTTATATTGTAAAGAGGTAATGTGAATATTTATGACGTTGAAATCAGTATTACTATGATATTGCACAGAAGGAGGCCGAAATTTGATCCTGTTGTATTATAAATAATATTTTCATATCTCAAATTTTTGGAAAATTACTGATTTAAAAACGCTACAGGAAATTATATCCAATAATTGGAAGAAGAGCTGGGAGATAAAACCTCGAAGCTTGATATTTAGTTTGTGATGGAAAAGCTTTTAATTAATAGATTGTGATTAGTGAAAATTATAAAGCAGAAATTGCAGACTTACAGAGGGATTCAATAAAGCGCATTGAATTTTAAGTTATGAAGACACGGAACTTTGTCACAGCCTCTAATAAATCACTGCTATGACAAACCATGACATGTGTATACCTTTAACTCCTCTCACGCATCTTGGATCTTCAGAAATCTTGTCATCACAGATCTAGAACTGTGGTTGGGTTGTCGATGGATCAGACATTGAAAAGACATGTATTTTTATTCAGTGTTGTTTATTATCACATAATAAGAAACAAGACATTGTTTTTTATCCTGTAGAACTGCAATATCTGTGTCGTCATTTCAACCATTGGTATGCATCACTAGCCAGGGCTTCCTCTACCAGGATTTAACACTGTAGGTCAAATGTCATACTCCGGTACTCAGGCACAAGAAGTGCTAAATGACTAAAATTTTGTCTGCTAATTGGTATTTGGTGAAAAGTAGATTAGATATTGTAGTAAACAGACCAATGGTTTGTAATAGCAACATCTCATCTATCAGATATGCAAAGTACCTGACTCTATCGATATGTTATATAATAGACCATATCAGATACGTAAACATACGTAGTACCTAACTTTAGACGGCAATATTAAATATGCAAGTCGACAGGTAATATCATGTAATATCAAACAATGATCTCACATCAAAACACAGAAATATACAACTTATATGTAGGTAGGTCTCTTGTTTCAATTGTGTACCCCTATGTATTTTTGTTATGATCGGAGATTTATGATACCCAGTTGAAGTTCAGTTCCGGAATTATTTTTTTGCATTTGCATCATGAGAAAGATCCTATACTTCACTTGCAATGGTAAAACGTATTTCTTTAGTACGAAGAAACTGTTCCACAGTACAAACTGGTAGAGGTCCTTAGCTGTAACTTTTAATGAATCTGGCAATTTTGTTCTTTATAAGATACAATTTCTTTTTTTCGCTCACAATTATTTTGATATTCACTGTGTATCCAACTCAACAATAAAGCCTGTATGTAGTCTCCACAGTACAGAGACTGTCAGGTCGGGTCCGAATGGTCATATTGGACACTCGTTACAACTTATTACAAGACTTACTGAACATTGCTGACATGACGACTTTGAAGGCTCAAAATGTGGCTGGGATGCACTATTGTATCCATGTTGTGTTAGTGGAAAGTGCATCCAATTCATGAAAATTAGGCTCTGGCACATCCAAAGTTCAGGCCATTCGGTCTAGGCAAACAATATCTCCACATTGAAGACAAAACTAGAACCACAAGGACTCAAAATTTGCCGTATTTTTTGAGGTTCTATAATTATAACTGATTTTACAAATTTTCACATCAGACATAAATTTTTATCGTAAGAGATACTGTATGCAAGCCAATATGTTGATGGTTTACATTGAGAGGACATGGTAGATTGACACAAAAACCTTTCGCCACAACAAAATTGATGAAATAGAATGACAAGATGATAAATCCCGGATTGTTTTGTTGGGAGAGGATAAACTTGATTTGTGCATGTGATAATTGCCTTCTATGTAGTGTTTTCATCCCACCGATTTCTAACGTCACGAACACTGGAAATTTTAATAAAAAGTATCTAGGTAAAAAACACAAAGGTTCATTTGAAGTTTTGTAATGGAATAAAGCCTGCGACACACACGGCAAGGTGCATGAAGGGAAGGAATACTTGCAAGTTTAGCCAGTGAACTGTAAAATGTCAGACAAATACCAAGGCTAGAATGGAAGTCAGTGTAATTCCATGATAAACCCAAACTGTCATCTTCCAAGAACAAATATAAAATGGAAACCCTAGCTACAATGAAAATCTAATTCTAAGATTGACTAGGATAATGTGTAGAGAGATAATTTAAAATTATGACTTAGTAGTTTTAGAAAATGAGCGTCGTGGTATTTGAGAAGGTATCAGTAACTAATTCTTTTAGCGGAAATTGTAATTCAAGATAATCCTAAATTTTGGAAACTTATATTGTAAAGAGGTAATGTGAATATTTATGACGTTGAAATCAGTATTACTATGATATTGCACAGAAGGAGGCCGAAATTTGATCCTGTTGTATTATAGGTAATACTTTCATATGTCCAATTTTGGAAAACTTAACTGATTTAAAAATGCTACAGAAAATTATGTCCAATAATTGGAAAGACAAGTCCGGAGATAAAAACTCGAGGCTTGATATTTAGTTTGTGATGCAAAAGGTTTAATAGATTGTGAGGAGTGAAATTATAAAGCAGAAGTTGCAGACTTATAGAGGGATTCAGCAGTGCGTTTAATTTTTAGTGATGAAGACACGGAACTGTGTAGATTGTTAAATTTAGAAAGTGCGCTGTTTCTTTTGAATCCTATTTGGTCTGTCAAACTTATGGTCAATCATTACAGAAATTTTGTTGTGCCAGCTGAACTGTGACAGTGCCAGCATGGCTTTTCCTGCAGTGTTAGAGAGCAAGACCCGGACATAAAAATGATTCATTGAAGAAGCAGCACATCCCCTGTCTGAGGTTTCATCGCACAATATATTCATCTTGCGTCACTGCACTCACTCATCCCTGTGGCAAAGAATCAAAACACTATAGAAGAAACAGAATAATCTGCAGACCAGTGCTGTAGTGACCTGCCACAGTCACCTGTTTTCTAAAATTCTGCCCTGTGCCTATGCCTATGTGTACATGTGCCTGAGAAGAAGAAAGTCAGGAAACAAAATGGCTATAAAGTATAAGGACTATGCCGCCATGTTATCTTCGGAGTTCGATTATACTGTGAAAATTAGCAAGTTCATTTATCATGAACTGTCAATCGTTCTTCTTCTCAGGCATCAAATGTACACACTATGGGGCGCGCTAGTCGCAGAGCGGAATTTTAGAAAACAGGTGACTGTGTGACTGCTGAGAACATACAAGATGTGGTTTGATTTATGAACATTGATGTTTGCCTGATGGGTGGGTAGTAGGTTTACTGTGTACCACCAACTCATTCATAGCCTGACTGTGATATCAACTTCTGTAAACAACCAAGGGTAGCCATTCATCACAGGTATCATCTTAGAGATGTTACATCCAGAAATGTTTGCAAGCATCCTGCATCACCAACAGAGTTGCAGTCAGACTTCCTATTGTCACTAGACTAAAGGTCTGTGTTTTGTATAAATCATGGACTTGAAAGAGATTCAAATAAAGAGAAGAATCCAGAGGTGACAGAAACTAAAAAGCAAGGCCGTCTTAAAAACATCTTCCAGTCTATTGTTAATTTGTTGTTCAAGATGTATGTAAATCCATATAAGAATTATAAGCACTTTCAGAGCATGTTTTATTAAAAATTTACAACATAAAAGAAATATGTAGGTTATCTGTTTATTGTTCAAAGTTTAATCGAAATATCTTGGTATTTGCAATGATGGAAATCACGCAAAAATGACAATTACAATTGGTACCCGAATTCTAAGAAACTTTGAAAGTTCAAGTCCTGCCTGAACTGTGAAAGTTGCCATTATGGTCAGGGAGTGTCAGCGGTTTTCCAACCTTCTGCCTGTAGAGGGCATTCACCAGCCACCTGTTGATCACAGGCTATGGTATGATCCATACTGGAAATAATTCAACGGATTGATTAAAAATGGCGTCAAATTGAAGAATGAATGGGCTAAAAGTGAAGTAAGAACCTAACTTATATAAACAATCAAAAACATTTCCTAATCCAGTCGCTTGAAATTCAACTGACACATAATGAATGATTTAAATGGAAGAGACTCCACAAGTTTCTATGCATACAAAGCCTTGTCAAACACCTAAGCCATTGGAATGTTGTATTTTATGCCACACATCTTCTTTGAACACAAATATTTCAGGGAAATTTTGGCAAATATTGTATTTCTCATTTTGTCATAACGATAATGTCAACGCAACCAAAAATATCAGAAGATTTACAATGAACACGATTGGAACTAATTTTGGATATAAGGATGGTGAAGTAATGTCTATTTAATCTTCAAATGTAAGCTCATCTGCTTTTCTTTGTAAGTTATACGCTTGTTTTTATAAGTAATTTGTTATATCGCAACATTCAGCTATAGAGCACCTAACACATTTGAGAAATTTGAAAAATATAAAGACACATTTATCCCAAATTAGTTCCAATCGTGTTAATGGCAGAAACTGAATTAGTCACAACCTTGGATTATTTATTCTATCAATATCTATGTTAGATACAAAATTTTGAATGTACTAAATCCAGTATTCGATCGTTTCCTTCATTGTTTACTATTATCACCAAACGACATCGATAAATTGCGAGACAAGACCATTCAGGATTATTCTATCGACTGAAAAGGATCGCTTTAAAGTTAATAGTGACATAACACTTGAACATTGTCGGTGCAGTTAGACAATTAAGTCACATATTGTTTCAGCTGACAACGTTGGACACAATTGAAGAAGGATCATCTAGAAAGAGGTCTAGTTTACCACTTTTTTCAGTTTGCTTGATTTTTATGATGAATAAACATTCTCTGAAGTTTTCATTTATATATTCCATGTTTCTATTTTCCCTATAGAGTATTCCAATCGCATTGAGGCGATTGTTTTTTTTCTACTTGCCCTTGCACAAAGTTTGACGGTGCAAGAAGAACAATTGAGGCGTCATTAACATTACCAAAATTTGATGATGATGAACTGAAAATATATTCAGGATCATAGGCAAGCAAAGCCTCGCTGGAATGATTGGTTTTATTGGGGCTTAACTGTGAAGTGTGATCCACTTATCGATCTCCGTATCCGATGTGTCTCTTCCTTGGAAAAACTGTCCATAGCTTTAATCCGCATGCCTTCCACTTGTGTTGACATGTCAGCCTGTGAAGAAAGGGGTTGAGAAGACGTTATTATTTCAAAATATTATTTAAGAGCAGAGAAACTGATTAGGGAGGGCAATCAGAAGATTTTCTTTGAAATACTATGCAGAGATAGGGACTGTAGGGACTATGAAGCTGTATTTACACCCATTCACATGCAAGGCTTGTATTATAAAAATGTTTAATACTGTAACATGAAATTTAATGCAAGAATTGTTTTGCTGTCCCGTGTGTAATTTGAATCAAGAAACAAAACGGCTGTTTTTCTTTGCTTTCGTTAATGGTTTTGGTACGGTGGGGGCGTGATTCCACATACGACGGCTGTTTTTCTTTGCTTTCGTTCATGGTTTTGGTGCGATGAGGGCGTGATTCCACATACACGCAATAGTTACTTTTATAAAGTTTTCTTATCACTAATCATTAATCACTAAAACAAGGCAAACAGAACTTGTTACACCATTACTTAAGAGATTGCACTGGTTCCTATACAGAAACGGGTTGAATTTAAAATAATTTGTTTGACTTACAAAGTTTTAAATAATATGGCTCCTTCGTACCTAAGAGAGCTTTTACATATTCGCTCTTCTGGCCGCACTCTTCGCTCTTTTACAGATGGAGCTTATACACTTTATCAGCCTATTGTTAACACGGCTTTTTATGGAGACAGGTCATTTTCTACAAGTGCTCCACGGTTGTGGAACAGGCTGCCCATTTTACTCCGTTGTAGTGAGAATGTTAACATTTTTAAATCAAACCTAAACACTTTTTTTATTCATCAAATGACCTTTTATATCATACAACTTTTTAAATGCCTTTTCACTTTTTATCAAGTTGTGTACAGCGCTTTGAGATGTGTTTACATGGACAGGTTTTTGAAGAAATAAATTAATATTATTATTATTATCATTATTTTTCTGAACATAATTATTAACAAGTTAAGGAGAAGATGAAGATGGCAAAAGTTCGTATTCGAAACACGTCGAATCGCATCTTGGCGCAAAAAGATATCAGCCAATAATATTGTACTTTGTCTTTTCGGCCTTGACTTCGAGTATGATTGGATGACGTATGATTGGGTGGCGTATCCATAGTACCCATCTATAGCGAACTTGTCTACCAACACGCCGTGTTACCAAGGTAACATTTCGTTACGACTTTCGGTGATGAAAGCGATGACCGACACCCTACAAAGATGTTTCTGCAACCAAGTGCGGCATTTACAGTTCTTTACATGCTTGAAAAGTTTGATGTTTGGAATTAAACCACAGACGTCATGCCCGACATTTTATTCTCGTTATGTGGTATAATGTACAACGATAAAGATTTATTTAGTTTAGAGCGATAGACTTTGTTATACTCTTGAAAGGTCACTAAAAGGTGTAGGTGCAAGGGACTGAGATTGTCAGATGTCGCTTCTCGGTAATCACTGAACGCATGGCAGACCAGAATTATTCACTTCAAAAACGGAGCCCACCAAGCACCGATCGTCTTCAGTTCGATTTCGTAAACATTTTGATTCATAATTTGAACTTATTTCACATTAAGCCTACACACACTTTTTCTGTCTTGTTGACAAGCAATTTGATTGTTCTTCTGTGCTACATTGAAAACATCGCGATGGACTGCTATGCTGCCAACCCCATCATCATATTAAACCACGCTTCTGACGTCACACTATTGTTCTATGCGGTACTTATTTTAACGAACTACCTGGTCCTGACAGAACCTAGGCGATTCTGACAGCGCCAGGCGATTCTGACAGAACCACCAGGCGATTCTGACAGAATCCTCAACACCTGGCAGTAATTAGCTCAATTGAGACACAAAACAGGTTAACATTTGCATATTTATTGTACTTGACATCTTTCAGTCTAATCTTTATTTTACGAAATACACATCACTTTATTTCATAATGTTAATATTTATATGAATTCCTGGTATTCCTGGTACAGCATCAATATTTTCATTTTCTGGTTCAACCGAATTCGTGCAACCACCTCAAAGTTTGATCTTCTTGGTGTTTTGCTGACCATCTCTCCCTGCAAAATAAGGCAAATTGTACCTGTTAGTCCCGCTAAATAAAGTCGTCTCTGAACAATTGCAAATTATGGAGCATTTTTTGAGATATTTTAAAACTGTCTGTATATGCTGCCTGGTAATTACATTTGACGCGCCTTGATTTAAGTATACGTCATTTTAACAGGCTGACAATGTTTTGAATATATATCACTTGAAAACCGCATCTTACGGATGCATGTTGCAAGCACACGCATGCCATTTGAAAAAGTATGTACCTTGCACGATGTTGCTTACATATTCTTTCTGTACGTCAGCTGTCCTTTTGTAGTTCCTTACGGCTAGACTTCTATGGCCAATTTTCTCTTGGATCAGTTGCTCGTCGACACCACTTTCATACAATCTTGTCACAGCTGTGGCACGTTAGAGAGTGGTTAGACCGAAATCCCCCGAATCCTGCCTCCGCACACATTCTTGCAACAACGGTGTTGAGTTGGTTGTGCCCGATTATCCTCGATGAAAACCATACGTTATTCGTTGGATTTTTCAAGGGGTAAAGATAGAAAGCGTCATCTGGTCTATCAGGAGGACTGCAAATGTGAATGAGACACCGTTAACAATACATGGCAATGGTGAAGGACGTCTTGTTCATTATGTGTACAAAAAAATGAACATTAATGTGCTGGTGACAGAACGAAAAAAAACTGCACTTACCATTTAGAATTGTAGAATTCGAAATAAGCGACAACACATCGACTTGGGTCGTCAGTATTTTCATATGCCCGGGTTGTTTTCGGCTTAATATAACGGTTTTTCAAGCCATCCTGATTACACTTGCTTACATCTTCTACATGTCCATCCTCTGTCGATTTGTCATCCCCAGGTTTCCCCAACTCAGAACGTATTTGTTCCCTTGGACACGATTTGGTCAGAATTTGGGCTTCAAATCAATGAAAATATGCGGTGATGAAACGATTCGCAGATCACTACACTATATGCGCCAGGGTCACCATCTATAAATGGACATCTTTGCTTGTTGTGTTTTGTGCGCGATTTTCGCGCTGTGAGTAACTTTTTCAGGGCATGCCAATGGCTCGAAAGTGTTCTAAAATTTAAAGTTGTAAAGATAATAGAATTTCCATTTTGTTTTCATTTGTTACAATTTAAAATGAATATATAGAACCATCCTGTTATATGTGAAACGCTGGCTTTCTCATCAAGACACTGATGAATCTCAGTAAAATAACATAAATAAAAAATGAGTATTATACTACAGCTATGGAAACTTCTGGTTCCTGGTACTACTATGATGGCTTAAAGGAAAGCAATTCACAGGGGTCAGGAGTACAGCAGCACTTTCCAGATCATTTAGCTCCTCAGGGATATTTTACCAGTTACCTTTTGTACATAAAAAATAAATAGCAGAAGTATGGTTGGTACAAATCTTTCATACAAACTGCTAGTTCTTTCTACTTGCACAGAACAAGTTATTCATAGGTACAGTTGTGAACCAGTAATGTGGTATAGTTATGAACAACGCATTAAAAACTTGATAACAAAGTTGCTAGTCCATTTGAAAAAAATGATGCAGGTCTGACAGTAGAAAAAATTGCTGTCACTCTGACTGGAAAAAAAATTTGCTCCCATACCCACTTCCTCCATACCCCTCCCAAGAAATCAAATGTCATAAAAATCACAAAAGAATTTCAGAGTTTATCACTTGGTGGCAGAGTGTAAGTCTACCAACTGGGTTCCCCGCTACACTTGTCCCCGAACTTGACTGTAACTTACCAAGGAGGGACTGTACGCAGTTACAGTATAAGCGGTCAACCATTTCTTATGAAAATAATTGTTATTTTGATTCAGACGAATTTCTTAAACACTATACACCGTAAACAAGAATGATGTGATTTATAGCAAATTAGTATGCGTTTGAAGAATTCCAACTTATTATATATTTTACAATGTTTGCCAATTTCCTTCCAACAACAGCTGCCCATATAAGCCTAGATATAAACTTCACAATCAGAACAAACTTGATGTAGCTGTGTACAGACGATTTTCGAGCAAGGACGTCGTCAAAACGTTTAATTTTGCATGTAACCGAATTCTCGGCCGAGCATGACATTCGCTGCATTTTGAAAGTTAACCGAAAGTAAGTTTGGGTCATTTTAATCGCCAGTCAGATCGAATGCGTGATCAGCGGAAAACTTTTGATAATATAAAACATTAGAAAAGTATTGTAATTGGACCGCATCCATAATATTTATATCGTTGAACAATATTTCGAAGAAGGAATCGACATGAGAGGAATTATGTGACCTGTTTCCATTTCATGACCAATGACAGCACGTTTGCAAGTGTAATTGACAAACATACTCCGCACATTATTGCCTCATGTCTCAAACATTGACAATTATCAAAGAAATCATAGCCATTTTCTCAAAAAACTGAGAATTGAAGAGACAAATGAGTATAATTTCGCCCCTATTAGTGTTAGTTTTTGAATGATATTTCGTAGTAATATGTAACGGACGGGTGATTATATAGGTGCGTTGATTAGAATTCATACAACAGCTCTGCTGTATCGTGACACATTTTTTACGTACTGTCAGCCTGTTTGTTGGGTTGTTTATTAGTTTGTATGTTTCCCAGCTGTCATTTTGTCTCTTTTTATTCTGAAGTCTGTATTTTGCTTGTCCGCTTGTTGCTTCTGTTTGAACTGGTCGATCTGAGCCCCTCTGTACTACGAAATTATGATCTTCTCCCATACGAGGATAAACTGACCGGGACGGTGATAGCTCTCACCCCATTCCCCTCCCGGTATTTAGACTCACAGCCCCTGGCCTCGTTCACTCATGGGCGCAGGGCGAATTTTAAAATCACTTGTCTGTATTTTAATGTCGAAACATGGATTTTATTAATAAATGTGCAAACAGAAATCATGCGGAGAGGTTTGAGACATACAGTGAGCAGTGCACATAGTAAGGCTGTGGCCGCTCGGCTGTCATGTACACCTTACAGTACTTTCGTACCTTGGGTGTAGGTAAGTGTGATGAGTAACAGTAGAGCTGAGCGGCCGCAGCCATGCACTGGGCGCTGTTCTCTGTATGTCTCAAAAGCTGTCCGCATGATTTCCGTTTGCACATTTATTTAATGAAATGCATGTTTCAACATTAAAGTTACAGAAAGTGATTTCCGATTCGCCGAGCGCCTGTGGTTCACTGCACACTGAGACAGATCAACGGTGACGCGCCTTCAACAGTCTTCCAAGCAAGCGAGGCTCTCTGAGCTGGGCCAAGGAGCCAGCCCGGTCTATTTCCTCGGCTACACTAGTCTACTTTCTAACCTTATTTCTACCACTTGCTACGCTTTGCACAACTTACGCCGGCAAAACGCGGCAAGCGGCAGAAATAGAGCAGAAGACATGACAAGTTTCATCCAACTGTGCTGAGCCGAGCGCGCCTCACAGCGGACCTGTTGAGGGCGCTTGTATGTATGATTAAAATCGCGAGAGACTTGGGTTGTTAATCAAGTTGCATAATAACGTGGAGCAAAATAACGAGTTTACACATTATTTTTGAAAGAGACAAGGCAAGAAGGAACACGTCGAGCGTCAATAATCTTTGGGCCTCTATAATGCCGAAAATGGTTTGTAACTTTTGGATGTATTAAAATCAGTTTCGATAGATCAACCTCACCGATTCTAGAGCAATCCAATTCTGATGCTAACTTTATACCAGTCCGCCAGATTTCAAAATGGCGAAACTTTCCTGTGGAACAACGAGGTCAACATGTGGATCCCAATTCGATGAGTTCATGCAAGAGATGTAAGCATATTCTTTAAACGCATATGGCTACAAACCAAGTAGGACCCCAACCCACATATTTCCAAACATCCTCGGTGAGAAGATGAAGCACTTGAATTCTTTTTATGTGTGTTGGTTTAGATCTTTTTGATGATCGATTGTTTTCATTCGACATGCGGATGTGAAATTGGGGTGACGAAATTAGTGATTATTACTTTCAATTGGTTTACTTAGGTTAGGTACTGGGCGCAGGCCTCTCGGCCTCTATGTCCAGATCTGGTTGGTAGTGCATAAGTTGTAACAATTTTTTCTTTGTAATTGTACTTAATTCCCTCGGTATCCCAGAACTTGTCTATGGAAAGCCGTCACTGTCTTAGGCAGCTGTTTCCAACCCAACAATGTGCATTGGCATTATGATTATACCATTAACATTATGATGATGTTCATTTACTCTATTGTGATGCCGATTTACACAATAGTGATGTCCATTTACATCGTGATGATGTCCATTTACATTATGATGATGTCCATTCACATCGTGATGATGTCCATTTACATTATGCTGATACTCTTTTACATTATGATGATGTCCATTTACATTATGATGATGCCCATTTATATCATTGTGATGGGCATTTACATAATGATGATGTCCATTTACATCATAATGATGGGCATTTACGTAATGATGATGGGCATTTACATTATGATGACACCCTTGTACATTATAATGATGTCCATTTACATGATGATGATGTCCATTTACATTATGATGATGCCCATTTACATAATGATGATGCCCATTTATATCATGATGATGTCCATTTATATCATGATGATGTCCATTTACATTATGATGATGCCCATTTGCACTATAATGATGTCCATTCACATTATGATGATGTCCATTTACATTATGATGATGTCCATTTACATAATGATGATGTCCATTTATATCATGGTGATGTCCATTTATATCATGGTGATGTCCATTTATATCATGATGATGTCCATTTACATTATGATGATGTCTATTTACATCGTGATGATGGGCATTTACATTATCATGATACCATTTACATTATGATGATGTCCATTTACATTGTAATGCTGTCCATTTTCATCTTGATGATACCGAATGACGTTATGATTATGGGCATTTACATAGTGGTGATGTCCATTTACATTATGATGACGACCATTCACATGTTTGTGATGTCCATTTGTGATTGTCATTATGATCCATATTTGTGTCATGATGATACCCATTTACAAATAGTGCTCATACTTTATGATGATGTCCGTACAATTTGTGGTGATGCTCTATCACATCGTTATGGTGGCCATTTACTTCGTTATGTGGGCCATTTACTTCGTTATGATGGTCAAATTTCCCAGAACCCCATGCGAAATCTTAGACATGCGCATTCGTTTAAACTAGCTGAAACGTTTGTCGGAGATCGAAAGTAATACTCAACACAGTATCCAGTAAGAATGGATAGTATCTTGAGAGAGTTATCTCTGCAAACACTTACGCCAAGATTCCAACAACAGACGCAGGTCCTGTTTCACTGTGACAGAGAAAAACCGCAATCGGAGAAGGAGATATGGCGGTCCGACGACTACATGGAGTGATGGACTCATTTAGCGACAATGACATTGACTCCACTCTACGCGTAATAAGATACATACTCTAAAGACGACAAAGCCGAAAGGAGAGAGAGAGAGAGAGAGAGAGAGAGAGAGAGAGAGAGAGAGAGAAAATCAATCAATTGCAAGCTATTAGGGTAGGGAGGGAGGGTGGGGAACGCTCTGGGGTTGAAGCCAGTTCTGATTAACTATTAGCTAGCCTCGTCCGTAGACCGTCCCACTCACAGCCTCGAACCCGGCCCATTTAAACTACAATAAAACAAGTATTATTGTTGCCTATGCCTATACTGATAACATACAGACAGACACAAGTGTTGGGGGTCAAGGTCAACAACTTTATTCCCATGTTGACTGGCTAAGAGCCGATTTCCGCCAAAAGCCCCCAACATAAGTAGTAGGCGCTAGCCCTCCGGCGCCCTGGAAATAGCGTCATTGTCGCTATTGATTGCTTTCTTAGGTAACTTTACAAGCACGGACACTCCATTTTATGAAAAGATCGTTTGTGATCTAAGTCGAGGGCTAGCAAACACGAGACTACCCACCGGGGTATCCATCGACTACCTCATATGTAACGTAGTAAAAAACAGCAAATACACGGATCATTTCAACCATTATCTTTGTGTAAAAATATATTCATATTTTAACCATGGCTCTCACACGGAAACCATTGGGAACAAAATAAACTTCATCAAAGTTTAGTGCCTGAAACCAATTAACCTATCAGATAACGGTCCACTTTGACGTTGACGTAATATAAATATACTCAAACCAGTAATCACATCCTCCCTTGCTACAAATAGAACAAGCTCAAACAGTTTGAGACGAGCACAGATAGCGATGTCTCCGTATGTACGGCCTGCTCGCTTAAACTGAGCACATAAGGGAGGACTCTATCAACACAGGAGAGTGAACTGAAAATTACTGCAGCTGAGCTTACTTCTGGGATCAACCCTCGAGTCGTTTTCTAACGACACTCCTCATGGTCTATAAAACGAGCATCTAAAACAAATCCTTCTTACAAAATCATAGCTCGTTATGTAACTTTGACCAACATGTGAAGGAGTAAGCATTCCGTCGATATCCGGAACGACAACCGAAAAGTCCGGTGAGTTAATTCAAACACACTTTGCCCATATCGCTCAAACAGTTAAAAGGTTTCACGATAGCGGTTTTAACAACGGGGAATTGTTTTTTTGTGTCTCCATTTTATGCCACAACTTATCGTATAAAACCAAGATGCAATCTGTCATCGAATTGGTACTGCAATCAACCAAGCTGAAAAGATTGCTGATCAATACAAAAAACAGCATCTGGCAAAGAAAATCAAAAACTGAAAAGCTGCCATATTAAAGTAATCAAAGTTGGCGGCATGAATTAAATAAACCAATACTCTCCTCAGACCAAACCGATTTCAAAGGCCGTTTACAGCAAATATTGTTAACGAAACCATGAAACCTGGGAATGGCTAAACACAGAGAAATAAGATTTATTTCTCGAAACAGCCTTTCACAACATGCTTTTCAAACACCGGAAAGCAGGCACCAATATCGACCCGAAATCTATTACAAAGTCCATGAAAAATTGACACAAAACCAAAAGTTCGGATGATCGATTTAATTGTCTAAAACAAACTAATCGTACAACATTTACTGTTAACATAACGAGCACTAGCAACGCTCAAAATATGCCCTAAAACAAAAATCCTTATGAGCGTCCAGGAATTCCGGTCGATGCTGGGTCATGTTAATTATAATATGACACCACACACACCCGATCGCTCACTATAGAGTCAGTCAATAGTGGCTAACTCTCTCAATAACGAATCTGGCTTCTCCTCGAGGACGAAGATGACTTCATCACACAACCAAGCGGAGGGGATACAAAACAAGAGAGCGACTGATGAAGGAACCCCATTTTTGGTTCCGAAACACCGTTAAGACGAATCACTCAATCAACAAACCGGTTTACTGGGACCCAGATCACAAAGCACTATCGATTCACCGATTTCTCGCCATGTATTCAACACAAAATAAATGCAATGATCCTTTTATTCACCGTGTCGTAATATTAAACAAACTTGGTAGAGCCGATGTGTGGAGTTGCCCTCATTTTCCTTTATATTGAAATTTAGAATGAACATTATGTCAATAATTATCATGGTATGCAAATAGCCATCACTATAAAGTTAATGAGCATCATCATAATGTAAATAGGCATCGTCATAATTTAAATGGGCATCATTATAATGTTAAACGGGTATCATCATAATGTAAATGCCCATCACCACGATGTAAATGGGTATCATCATAATGTAAATGCCCATCACCACGATGTAAATGGGTATCATCATGATGTAAATGCCAATCATCATTATGTTAATGGGTAAAATCATGATATAAAAGGGTATCACCATAAAGTTAATGAGCATCATCATAATGTAAATGAGCATCATCATATGTAAATGGTTATCATGATCATGTAAATCAACATCATCATAATGTAAATGAGCATCATCATATGTAAATGGTTATCATGATCATGTAAATGAACATCATCATAATGTAAATGGACATCATCATAATGTAAATGGACATCACCATAATGTAAATGAACATCATTATAATGTAAATGGACATCATCATGATATAAATGGACATCATCAAAATGTAAATGGACATCATCAAAATGTAAATGACCATCATTATAATGTAACTGGACATCATCATGATATAAATGGACATCACCATGGTGTAAATGGACATCATAATGTAAATGAACATCATCATACTGTAAATGGACATCATCATAATATAAATGGACATCATCAAATGTTAATTACCATCATTATAATGTAAATGGACATCATCATAATGTAAATGGACATCATCATAATGTAAATGGACATCATCATAATGTAAATGCACATCATCATAATGTAAATGGACATCACCATGGTGTAAATGGACATCATCATAATGTAAATGGACATCATCATAATGTAAATGCCCATCACAATAATGTAAATGGATATCATCATAATGTAAATGGACATCATCATAATGTAAATGGACATCATCATAATGTAAATGGACATCATCATAATGTAAATGGACATCATCATAATGTAAATGAACATCATCATAATGTAAATGGACATCATCATAATGTAAATGGACATCATCATAATGTAAATGGACATCATCATAATGTAAATGAACATCATCATAATGTAAATGCCCATCATCATAATGTAAATGAACATCATCATAATGTAAATGGACATCATCATAATGTAAATGGACATCATCAAAATGTAAATGCCCATCACAATAATGTAAATGGACATCATTATAATGTAAATGGACATCGTCATAATGTAAATTGGGCATTATCATAATGTAAATGGACATATTCATGATGTAAATAGACATCACCATAACGTAAATGCCCATCATCATACTGTAAATGAACATCATCATAATATAAATGGACATCATCAAAATGTAAATGACCATCATTATAATGTAAATGGACATCATCATAATGTAAATGGGCATCATCATAATGTAAATGCACATCATCATAATGAAAATGGACATCATCATAATGTAAATGGGTATCATCATAATGTAAATGGACATCATCATAATGTAAATGGACATCATCAAGATGTAAATGGTCATCACTATTTTGTAAATCGGCATCACAATAGAGTAAATGAACATCATCATAATGTTAATGGTATAATAATGATGCCAATGCACATTATTGAGTTGGAAACACCTCCCTAAGACAGTGACGGCTTTCCATATAGGCAATACTTTCTGAGAGTGTTCCCGTGTTCTTACTTGTGTGCCTCTTGTAAGAAAGTTTGATACTGCGTCATAATGTCCATTCAAATTTTGAAGGTTTCAATCATATCACCTCTCTCTCTCCTATAGGCAAGAGTTGGTAGGCCTTGTCTAGCAAGCCTTTCACTGTCCTTTCAGAGCAGGTATTTGCCGAGTTGCTCGCCGCTGTACATTTTCTATTATATCAATGTCTTTCTCTTTATATGAATGGCACACAGAGCTCTCATATTCCAGATGTGGACGAACGAAGACTTTGTACAAAAAATAAAAAATTCTCAATGTCCAGGTACACATAGGTCCTTCTGATAATTTCCTTGATGTTATTGGCTTTGTTGATTTTCTCTTGGGTATGCTTTTCAAAGGATAGCTCTGAGTCAATAAATTCTCCAATGTCTTTTTCATTGTCTGCATTTTCAAGTACATGTATTGTGCTTTCTGAGTCCATGGAGTAATGAAACTTTATGTGCTTGGTGGATTTTCCTCTGATTGAAATAGCTTTACATGTGTCCGCATTATATCTCAATAACCAAGTGTTAGCCCATTCTTTTAGTCTCTTTAAATCATCTGAAGAGTGCTCATTGTACTTCAATACGTCATGTGACAACTTGATATCATCTGCAAAAAGGTTACACATCTGAATTCACACACTGTGGCATGTCGTTTATGTAGATCACAACTAATAAGGGTCCAAGTACACTTCCTTAGGGTATTCCGCTAGTCACGTGAAGGACTTCCATTCAGTATTACTCTCTGGGTTCTGTTCAGTAGAAATGATCTGATCCATTGTAGTGTTTGATTCTGTACTCCATAACTTTGTACTTTTCCCAGCAATCTCTGGTGTGGCACCTTGTCAAATGCCTTTGCGAAATCTATGTAGATCACGTCAACATAGCCTCCATCATCAAGTATTTTTGTCCAGTTGTCAAGAACTTTAAGCAGCTGAAGTGAAGTATAGCAGCCACTGATGAAACCAAACTCCTTGTCAGAGAACAGCTGATTGCATTTGAAGTAATCCATTCAATTGTCTCTGATAATTGACTCCATTAATTTACATATGATACTATTTAGGCTGACTGGTCTATAATTTCCTGGTTTGCTTTTCTTCCCTTTCTTGAAAATAGCTGTCACATTTGCTTGCTTCCATTGGCTAGGTAACTCACCTGTCTGAAGTGATGTCTGAAAAATCATAGCAAATGGTACACAGATAATATCAGCCAGCTCATACAAACCCTTGGGTGAAGCATATCTGGTCCAGGTGATTTAGATGTGTTCAACTTCTTTAACTTCTTGGCAATCAGGTTAGGTGTAATAATAATGTTCTTCAGTGAACTTTTGTTTCAACAGGTGATATCCTAGGCAAAGTATCATCATTTTCTGTAGTAAAGACACTGAGAAAAATTTTGACAAGACTTCAGCCTTTTCATTATCTGACTTAGTAAGTTCTATATGGTCTGCATCAGTGTTCCCTCTAAGGTTTTAAGAGAGTGCACAACTTGAGATACGCTTGATTGCCTCACAGCTGGGTCCGTTCATGTATATACTAATTTATTGAGGTACGTCACAACGTACAAAGATCGTTGGTGGCAACTGCGCCGCCAACGGGCGCTAAACTCGAAACGTGGAAGTAAAATCTACGCTGAGATCGCACATTTCGCCCTGAGTTATCGTTTCCAAAACTAATACCGATTGAAATGATTGAGACTAAAGTTGCGCAAAACATGAAATTTCACTGCGAGAGCAGTCGGAGACACTGCGCAATTAGCGCACAAATAAGCCTTAGCGGGAACACGGTCTGCATCGGTGCACATCTTGAGGTCTGGTATACCTTGTTTTGTTGGTTTACTGTTCACATACTTCCAGAATTTTTTAGGATTCGATTTTGCTTGCTGGGCTGTCCATGTCTCTGCGTAGCTTTCTTGTCCTACTTCTCACTTGATTCTTGCTAATGCTCTAGTGTATTCTAGATACTTATTTTCATCTCTTGTTTCCATGTACCCCTGCCAACATCTATGTTTTTTCTGACTTATGCAGTGGTTTTCTTGTCAATGACAGAATTGTACCTATTGCTTGAGTTTTTGGTTTTCCATACTGGTATAAACTTTTCAGTAGACTCTTAATTAAATGGTGTGATCATTTTTTTTTCTAGATATCTGCTTCGAGTTTCGAACCACGACATACCGTACATATGCACATCTAATATTTTCAGCAATATGATGAAATATTGTCCCAAGGCAGCCATTTTGTTTTTGGTTTTCCTTGTCCCAAGCCATTTATCACACATGCCTGGACCAATTTCATTTAAACTTGGCACAAGGAGAGTGCTTTTTGACTTTACGTATGCAAAATGTCAAATTTCTTCACTACACATTTTAATATGGCTCTTAATTGGCCATTCGTTCCAACTTTTCAGACCTCCTCTCACATAGCTGGCTACATCTATTTCCCAACTATTTCACAAATTTAGTTCATTCCATTCTTCCTGGTACATCAATAGTACAAATGCAAATCAAAACAAGACTTATGCTTTCTTGGCCATTAGCCTGACATGCTTTGACCAATTTTTAACTTCACTGGCTTCCAAATAAGAGAGCTTATATCAACCAAGTAAGGACTATTGCCATTTACAATGACTTGTCATTACACATTTTTGACGTGCGACCACTGTACAACATTTTACACAAGTCAGTTTGGGGGTGAGTCATCTTTTAAGTAAGATTGATTTTGTAAAATGTAAATGACACCACAGTCAGAGAATATAGTTTTCTCCTTGATGGAGAATGTCAATGAACAATACAAGCATGCTTCTGTCGACAATAGCACAACTAGTAATTTTAAACAAGCTACAACCCATATATGCCAATTTCTGCTAATAACTAAAATTTTAAAATAAAGCTGCTGAGCAGCGATGACGGGTTTTGAGAAAAATGAGCCAATGGTAAAATAGTAATCTGTGTTTACCAAAAGTCAGACCTCCAGCTCTACTGGCTTGCCAAGAGTTAGATGTGTGCATAATTAATGAGATACAGGAAGTGACGTGTCGCGTGACATTTTGTCAAAGAACTTTTTTTTACATACGTATCCATTTGTACCAAAAATCAGATCTCTCTATTCACAAGCCTAGAATAAGATATGTGCATAATTAATGAGTATAGGATAAAGCCCTAGTACGAGGGCTCTTCTGGTATATAAAGTCCAACCCAACGATAAAATGTCGAGGCCGCAGGCCGAGACATTTTATCGTAGGGATGGAATTTATATACAAGAAGAGCCCGAGTACGAGGGTTTTATCCGACTTAAAAACTATCACCCCTAACTGATATATTTTCGTTTTCAATGTGTTTACGTCAACCGTCCCCTTTGTCAATGTAACATGTTTAAGGTATGAATTAAAACTTTTATTTGTGAAATAGCCTTCCAATGTAATGGAACATCCTATAAATGCCCTAGGGCACATTATATAAATGCCCTAGGGCACAGCAGATTTTGTGTTGCAGCTGGTTTCCGCTGTGTTACCAAATTTGAATATTAAAACGTACCAGATGTCTACAGAATATGATATGTTCACTTTTGATTGGACAGTACTTTACTACGGCGCTGTCATTCGTTTCTGGAATTTGGTGACCAAGGCTTTACGAGTAAATAAAACACCCTGAATTGAGCACTCTGATTGGTCAATCAACAGTAGATAGTTTTTTAAGATACAGAAAGTGACCCGTCACGTGACATTGTTTCTTTGAATAAGACCCATTAAAGACTGATAAAGTGTATAACACAGTCGTAAGTGTCGAAAGTGGCATGTAAATTCAAACGTTTTTATCATTTTAGATTTCCTGCCATTTTCAAAAACTAATCATTGTGACAGAGAAAATAAAAATTACAACAGCAAAATATTGACGATTGCGTGTTGTGCATTCAAGTAAATGGTGTCACATGTTTGTTTCCTTTCTGATCACGATGTGTATGTGCAGGAAATACTACATGTTTTGTACTTTTCCATTGGGACGCTATTTATTATTTAACCTATTAAAACGTGTAGGCGTGTTCCAAATCAACGAGTAGTTATACTTCTAAGCATGTCCTTCAGTTAGCATATTTACACAAAGAAAGATCTGATTCATCAAGGGAGTGTGATTTATTTATGTATAGGATAAAGCCTGAGTACGAGGGCTCTTCTGGTATATAAAGTCCAACCCAACGATAAAACATCGAGGCCGCAGGCCGAGACATTTTATCCTAGGGTTGGACTTTATATACAAGAAGAGCCCGAGTACGAGGGTTTTATCCGACCTAAAAACTATCACCCCTAACTGATATATTTTAGTTTTCAATGTGTTTACGTCAACCGTCCCCTTTGTCAATGTAACATGTTTAGGATATGAATTAAAACTGTATTTGTGAAATAGCCTTCCAATGTAATGGAACATCCTATAAATGCCCTAGGGCACATTATATAAATGCCCTAGGGCACAGCAGATTTTGTGTTGCAGCTGGTTTCTGCTGTGTTACCAAATTTGAATATTAAAACGTACCAGATGTCTACAAAATATGACATTTCACTTTTGATTGGACAGTACTTTACTACGGCGCTGTCATTCGTTTCTGGAATTTGGTGACCAAGGCTTTACGAGTAAATAAAACACCCTGAATTGAGCACTCTGATTGGTCAATCAACAGTAGATAGTTTTTAATTATTATTACAACATTGTAATTTGCAATGTTTTGTGGCCACATTTGATTTAATGACCATATTCTTAATTGTCATACATTATATGAAATGTATGCTCACAAGTTCAGATTGTTTTATTTTGCAGATTACCAAGAAGAGATCTGAGGTAGAGCCATAGATGAATGCCCAAAAAGAAGAACTTCAACAGTGCCGCAAGAGAATGTGATTTATCAGGGGAGTATGGTTATGAATTTATTTATTGTATTCTATTGTTTGCTCACAACACAATTCTCCTTCCCATCAAATTTGGAATGTTGATCTGGCCCAATGGAATATAATGTTTTTGCATGAATTGGATGTTTCAAAGTTCCTGTTAAATTTACCAAGCCTGCACGTTTCTTGTGGGAAATGAGCCAGCCCATTTCCTAACAGTTAACTCTTTGGCCTTGGTGTTGATTTGACCAAACCAATGGAACACATTGAATAACTACTAAATGTTTTATGTGGGAAGGTTGAATTGAAATGTTGTGCTTCTTTCTGGATTTTTTAATTTTATATAAAATGTGAAACCTGATTGGATTTTGCAGTATTTTTTAATTCCTTTTCATAGCAAGACATGAACTCACCAGTAAGTATGCTTTTGTCTTACAGATTATGGCAGAAGAGATCAGATGTCCCAGCCAAATATGAGAGCCAGTGAAGACAGACTGTATCATTCCAGGTAAGAATGTAATTTATCAACCATTTTATTTCCCTTACTAGATAGATATTGTACAATACTAGTTCAGACATGACCAGGATGCCAGTGCTATATTTATACAATGCAGTGTTTGGAAACTTCCCAGACTCATTTCAGAAAGCTTTAGTTTGTACTGGCTCATGATTGTCAAATGGCTGATGTGTGTCACATTCAAGCACCACAGCTGCAGTAATCATTTATAACTCCACAAATGTGTGTGCAAGTATCATAAGGAAACACACCAAATCTAACCCACTGACTTTATCACCATAATTATAGCTTAAGCAATAGGAAAGGAATGTATTAATGGCTAATGCAGACATATTTAAAGGATCCAAACTTAAAACTATAAATACCACACCACACTTCAATCTATGGTGAAGCTTTCAGCTTATTTCTTCAATGTACATATCATAAGACTTTCATGACATGTACTTGTGTTGTTTAAGTATGTACATCAAAACATCATTCACAGATTTTACCGCTCTTTTCTATATAGCAGAAAGAACAAGCAACAGAAGATCAACCTAGAAGAAACCATGAATTCCTTCGGAAGAAGAATTTGAAGTATTGCAGGCAATATGTAAGGTGATGGCATTCCTTGTATTTGTACTGGACACCACTACTTTTGATATGGTATCGATCACTGAAAAGGGGTTGGTTCACAGCATGCGTGCCAAAAAGACCTCAAAAAATTATACTTCCTTTGCAAAATGGTGGATCATAGTATCATTGCTTCATATCTTAGTGTCATCGTTGGACCACCTGGTTTTTTCCTCCTGGGTGTCCGGTAAGCAGTGTGATTCCCTTCCTTGCTTGAATGGTTCTGACACACTTTTCAAAGCCAACTGGACCCTGGGACCTGATTGCTAGTCTTCCGGGATGGCTCTGGCACCGTGGACTGAAATTGGGACCAACCTGGACAACAATTCATCAGACAATAGCAAGACATCTTTCATGATATTTAATTATTTTTTATACTTTGTCACATATTTTTCTTTGCAGTAGGGAAACACTTCCACATTACACTATATCACAACCATTACATAAACTTCAATATTCCTGTTATATGTCACTGTTCCACTGGTAAGTGTCTTGGTAATGTATCAGTAATGGGCAGGTCCTGTAACTTACAACTATGGATGCCATGCAATTAAATACCGCAGTGTGGAACAACTTCTGCAGTACACTTGGAGACACGTCACATAAACTATTGTTGCCGATGATGTTATTGCCCGATGACTGTAGTGTGTATTGATTACTTGGATCCTCATCAATGTGAAAAGCATATTCCAGCTTAGTAGAAAGATCTTGCAACCCTGCAAATGGAACATTCACCTGACAAAATACAACCAGACTCTTGATATTACCACTTGGCTACATCACAACCAGACTCCTGACAACCAGCACTACGTGATATCACCAGCTACACTCATGAGGTTACATCTATATCTCCTCAACAATATGGTCAGACTTCGTGTTGCAATCAGTGGAAAATTGACATTTTGCAAGACAATCAACGTGTAAACAACTGTGGCATTAGCGGTGATATATCAAACTATAACAAATTAAATGACCATACGGATTTAGCATGCATCCAGTGGATACTCTCCTGATATGTGCAGTATGTGAACTTTGTGAACAGCAGTATGAGTTTATTTGTGAGTAACAAGCAATGACAATAGGTATGACTCACAGAAGTACTGTACTACGTATACATGGCCTCCATGACCATTGTTCCCAATTGGATTTCACCGATTTGTTCCATTGAAGTGATCGGATGTATCTAAAGAAGACTGGACTTACTGAGACTTCTTCCAAGTGATTATCTCAACAAAGACTGAATAAATGTGACTACGGGTGACACTTATATGTCAAATTGCATCTTCAAAATTCTTACAGATGTGAAAACCAATCAGTTCAATAAGGTTTGCGTTATTGAAATCATACAGACTCAGAGATTTGTCTTTATACAGTCAGATTATGACTGAATTCCTAGTACCACAGCAGCAGATCATCTACCAAGGACATATGTTTGTACTTTCCTAACTGGACAGCACCGAACTGTGTATGTTCATAAGTTGCTCTGCAATGACACTGGATGCCCACCATTGTTTCATCTAGGCTTCAGGACCTCGGCAGACAGATCTGCCTCAATAGTTTTTTTATGCCCAAAAGACTGATTAAGACACGTTGTGGTACAGTGACAACAATTATACAGGGTTGTAATTACGGGGTAAGTGATCATGCTCAGCTTAATATACAGTATTGCTTACCCATCTATTCCCTTAAAAACTATTCAATTTTTAATATGTGATCTCAAAGGTATTGTTTCTGTCCTTGTGCCTACTCAGTAAACTTAAGAATTACAAGTCAAGTTTTAAAAAAAATTTATATATATATATATATATATATATATATATATATATATATATATATATAAATTACAGGTTAATCTTTAAAAAAATTTAAAAAATTAAGCAATAATTTAAAAATTATATATATATATATATATATATATATATATATATATAATATATATATATATATATATATATATATATATATATATACATACTTATCTATTTCTTTCTTTATTCTGTTCATGTGCCCACTCAGTCAACTTAAAAATTACAGGTTATGCTTAAAAAAAAGTTTCTTGTCTTGTGCCCACTCAGTCATAATAAAATTACAGGTTATGCTTTAAAAAAATAAAGTTTCTGTTCTTGTGCCAACTCAGTCAACTTAAAAATTGCAGGTTATGCTTTAAAAAAAAATTATTTATTTATTTATTTATTTATTTATTTATTTATTTATTTATTTATTCATTTTCTTGTGCCCACTCAGTCAACTTAAAAATTGCAGGTTATGCTTTAAAAATTGCAGGTTATGCTTTAAAAATAAATATATATATATATATATATATATATATATATATATATATATATATATATATATATATATATATATATATATATATAATATGTATTTATATATATATATATATAAATTATAGGAAAAGCTTTAAAACAATATATATATATATATATATATATATATATATATATATTTATTTATTTATTTATTTATTTATTTATTTATTTATTTATTTATTTATTTATTTCTGTTCTTGTGCCCACTCAGTTTACAGGTTATGCTTAAAAAAAGAAACAAGAAAAAAAAAAACTTTCCGTCCCAGTGCTCACTCAGTCAACTTTCAACTTAAAACAACGGGTTAAGCTAAAATAAAAATGCAGTCCCCTGTGGACCAGCCATATGCAACTCTAACATCAAAGCAGCCAAGGAAAGGAGATAAAAAATATATTTGCTGCTGCAGAGCTTATAAGATAGAGTAGGTGAATGTCAGTTGTTGTCTGTATCAATTGTATGATACATCAGTGTGTATTAAATTGGTGACTGTCAATTTTCACCTGTATGCATTGTTAGATGCATCAGAATTGAAAGCTTAAAGGTGTTTCATAAGGCAGTCCTGTGTGGACCAACCACATGCACCTTTAACATCAAAACCGCCAACAAAAAGAGAAAAAATACAAAGATAAAAAAAATATTTCGTAGGAAGTCCTGTATTGACCAACCATATGCAACTTTAATATCAAAACAGGCAATGAAAAGAGATAACGTATATATGTATACTACACAGTCTATTTGCTGCTGTTTAACGATTGCCTGCTTGAAAGGAAAATAAAAATTAATCATTCAAACACCCTGGAAATTGCCCTTACAAAAAATAGGTTAAATAGGGAAATATACATGAATACTGCTCGGCAATAAGCATGATGTAGCTTGTAAATTGTATTCAGCGGTTAAAGTGAGGGAGGAAAATTTACACGATTGCCTCATCTGAAGCTCTCATCGATTCAAAAAAATGACAAGCTGCTGCAATTTGAACTCAATCAAAATGCTTGTTAGGTATTTAATTATTTAGTTTTAAATGAGGCGAAAACAATTTTTGTATAAGGCAACTCTGGAACGCATCAATGGAATTATGTAAAAACATCTCATGTAATGTGTGCGGCTGTGGAATGCACAGAGTGCAGCATGGAATGCCCCTCTTCTTCAATATCCAAGGGTCATGGAATGCCCCTCTTCTTCAATATCCAAGGGAAACATATCTGACTGCATCAATGATCAGCATGCAAGTTTCCCTGTAATTATGTTAAATTTGTAAATGAATACTGTCGAGCAAATATTTTAACACTGGGAATTCTACCTTAATTAATATATGTATCCTTTACCTCAACATTGCATGTAGGCATATATAATAATAATGTATAAGTTCGATCATTTAGATGCCAACAGTATAACAAACTCAAATGAATTTGGATCATGTTGTATAGTGTATCTGCTGTTTCTATTTGGAGAAATCGATATTTTAGCAGAATGCCACCCTGCTTTACAATTATAATTATTACTAAACAACCAGTCATTCTCTGCAAGGTTGAATGACTCCCGTATTTCATCATTGGTTAGGGTGCCAAAGGTTATCGGCTTGGCCTTTATTGATTTCATCGGGGTTTTCATTTGTTCTCCTTTCCTCTTCTTCCTTCAATTCTTTTAAACAAGCCTGGTATATCCCATTATCTACACCACATCTACCCAGATGATTTAGATAAAATAACAGACTGAAAGTGTGGACTCGGCATCATATCTGGACGTAGTTTTTTGAAATTAGACAAAATACACTATATACTAAGCTGTATGACAAAAGAATGATTTCAGTTTTGAAATTATAAACTTTCCCTTTTTGTCAAGCAATATACCATCATCTCCAGCCTATGGTGTGTATTTTTCACAACTCCTAAGATCAGTAGAGCATGCAATCCATATGAAGACTTTCGAGTTAGACACAGCCTATTAGCTGAAAAGTTAGTAAAGTAACCTGATCGCCAACTCATGCGTTAATTAAAAATCGTGTGGCGGAGCTCCACCAACGGGAAACAAGTATTTGTTTTGCATCAGACGTCCTCTGTTCTCAGCTCTGTTATATATACATGAACCGTGTGAACATACGATGTTTAGAATAGCTGTTTTACTCCCGAAAGCCTTTGGGAGTGGACGAGTGACCCCGTGACCCCACAACCTCTAAATTCAACCGTTAACCGTTAGGTAAATTTCATACTGTCAGTGAATACAACTTCAGCTATCAGGCAACAAGGCAATCAACGCAAACCATGGGAAAGTTTATGCTTGTGAATCCCGCCATCTGACATTTGTAAACAAACTCTTCACGGGGTCACTCGTCCACTCCCAAAGGCTTTTGGGAGTAAAACAGCTATTCAAAATGGCGGAGTGGCAATGCAAGTGCGAGTATTCGCCGGACAGTCAATTATCGCCCATAACTGGCAGATTTGAAAGAATTCTGTAACCAGAGTAAAGATTTGAAAGTTTGAAGGTATTTCCGACCGGTCGATGTAATTTTTTTGAGGTAGATGCTTTATTTCGTTTGTTTCGGGCCACCGGTCGATTTTTCCGCGTCATACCTTGGTATTCTTATACAGTACCGAGGTTCGGCCTTCGGCCTCACAGTACAGTGTCAGTCACTTCCCATCCGACGACGATCTAGGAAACATTCCGTACGCCTGTGGTCTGAACAAGTGAAAGCGGCAAGAAACGCTAGAAAACGTGACCAAGGGCAGTGTTGAGAAGAAACGTAAATTAGGCTACAGGAGGAATGGTTTGTTCGAATTCCTTGGTTGATTTTTGAGAATTTAGAGAAAGACAAACAAATGTTTTTCTGTAAAGTGTGCCAATCAGCAGGGCAGAACAATATTTTGACATCTGGTCGGTCATATAAAGTTTTTTAAAAAGACAATTTCACCAAACATGAACGTACCGCAGGGCACAGACTGGCGAGTAATTTTACTGTAGGCCTACAGCCCCCAAAGCAAAAACTGTCGACAGATTAATGAGGATTGCAATTGTAGGCCCTGATATCGAGCAATTTGACTTTCAAAACAGAGCTTTCACTGTTTGGTCAAATATGAAAGACAGAAGAAATATTTTGTTCTGGTGTACTTTATAAACTAAATGAACATGAATCATCAAGTATACCTTTCAGAGAAGGACTTGTGGAAAAGCTGAATGCTTTTAGAGAGATCATGGATTGTGAAAGTGAATCACTGGCTCTAGATCTGTCCAAGAAAGTATATTCTTGATCTGTCAGTGTGGGGACAGTGTTCAACAATGTGTTGATACAGTATCTTGACGAACGAGATATAAAAGTTGTTCACATGACTGTGTTAAAAATATGTGTGTGTACATTTGTATGTTGTTTTCTTTGAAATATACCACTGTGTTCTCCCCAGAGCATTAAAAAGCATTAAAAATCATTATCATAACAATTACATCTATTGTTATGCAAATTAGCCAATATATGATTTTTTTCCCCTGGGGAAAACTCTGTGGGCACGCTCATACTGAAACATTTTGGTTGCTAAATGGTGGCTAATCAGTTTTGATGCTAATTAGCCAGTATGGCTAACAGAAAAAATTAGCCAGAGGAAACACTGCACAATCGATCGGCTTCACGGGATAGTGTCGTTGCACCATGTGCTTGGTTAAAATGGATGTAAACTTATTCGAAGCCATGGATCTCGGCAATGCTTACCGTTCAACGTAATTAAATCAACACCCAGTTGTACAAGTTTACATCGTAGTCGAAACGGGCTCAGTCGACCAAGGAGGCCACATATTGCAGCTACGTAGTGTGTGAGATGCAGACAGTTTCAAATTACGTGACCTTGGTTGTTAGGGATCGGCTCTCACTTACAGAAACAAATCTGCACTGAAGAGTAACGAAAATGAAACTTGAATCTGCTCTCTTGACGAATACATTTATCAAAATAAAACAGCTGTGCTCAGTGAGCAAACATGTAAACAGGTAAAAGGGTTGAAGATGTACATTTGCGTATGCATTGGCAGATAAACACTAGCAGAGCAGTTGTCTGTGATCTCAGCTTGATAATAAAGAGCAGCAGCCAGCCATGCACATTGTAAATCACACAATCTTATTACTCTTATGCAAAGATTTAATTTGGATTAGGTTGTGGAAAAATCCCAATTCAACGATGTTTTCTGGATGACCATATCTACAGAAAAGACTTATAAGTATTCTCACATTTCTTCTGCGACATTTCAGATTTGGTAATGGTCCTTCATTTTAACAAGATGTAGTTCATGTTTGAATCTGTTTTTTCCCTCTTTGAATTCACTTCATATGGCCAAACTCTTGCTCTCTGTTACAAATTACTGGTACAGCTATTAGAAATTTAGGGCAAGTATTTTTCCTCTCGGGCAAGTAAAATAAATTCCTCTCGGGCAAGTAAAAATGAAATTCACGTGGCCACGGTTAGTAAGTTTGAAAAAAATTTTCGAGGCCTGCAGTATGGGTTGACTTTTTGTGACGTGTACTCACCATATTTTCAAGAATTTATAAATTAGAATGAGTATGTGGCAATGACAAAATGTTTTATTATACCGATCACATGATGTATTAAACTGCCACCAGATTTTTCATAATTGTCACCTAATTTTATATCCGGTGGCAAACTTTTGCCACAAGAAATAAAAAAGTATTTCTATCCCTGAGCTGTCAAATTTTGACACTCAAATACTATCGTTTTCAAAGTTCATTTTGAGTGAACTTTGTAAATGAACATTCTGAACCATCGTGTAATCTATGCTTGGAATTTGGTTGCTTTTGAGGTTTATTCGTGGTTTTTGTTTCTTTTCATCATCAAACATTTACAAGTAAGCTTGTAAAACTAGCCTTAAAGAATTATGTGTTACTTTCGGTTTTGTAACATGTAAAGAAATAAATAAGTTGATTTATTTTGATCCTTTCCACTTATTGGTATTTTTTTCCTGGTTTAAAGTTACTAATATCCTTAACCTTTAGTCTCTACAATCTTAGAAAAATGAAACGATTGATTTATTAAAAGAAACTTATTGTGACACAGTTCAGTCATTTTCATAACTCTGGTTCAAAATTCAGTGTGCTATACTCATATCTTGGCAGTGCTGAACTCTTCTATCATAGTATCTGCATTTGAAGAATTACTTAACGTGGAATAATTTGTAAATGTAAATCAGTGCTGTTTCCGACGTATTAGAACTTATTTTGTAATTACTACATGGCAGAACAATGTCTTCTTCATTTACATAGAAGAAGAACAGTTTATTTCGCTAAAATGTGGTGAAATATGGCGAAAAAAGTCCCGCGTGTCAATAGCCAATTTTTGTCTATTGACAGGCGCCTGTCAATAGCCGGTTTCTGTCTATTGACAGGCGCCTGTCAATAGAAACTCCGTTATTTTTAATTGTCAGGGTGTTGCCAAATCTTGTGTTTATATAAGTATGTCCGGTTCTGAGATGAGCTGCATTGGCATACAAAAGGAATTTGTTGATAACTGACAATTTAATTAATACAGTCAATTTTGAAATTTACTCAAAACTTTTGAGACTGAATTTGAAATTTTACTAAGAATTTTCGGTAGCTAGAGGGGAAACAGACATACTGGTGATGGGCGGACCAAAGTCCATGGAAATCAAGCAGGTTGTTCTTACATGAACATTGCTGTTTGGTGTGTTGTTTTGTAACACACTATGCTAACATGTTTCTACACACCCAAGGAAACATTTGTAACTTTATAGTCAATGCCTATTAATAAAATTATTTTAATTTTGTATCGGAATATCACAAAACAATGTTGTGATCATCGCAGTCCAGCTAGCTGTTATGAGTAAGCATGTGTACTTGGCTGGACCGATCAAATTTCTGCAAAAATCATTTCACCATCAATGACAAGCTAAAGTGACGTCTTTAATAAATGTGTCCATTCAATATCCAAAGAAAATCAAGGCTATCAATGACACGAAGAAAGTTTGTTTAGAATTATATTTTCGTTTTAAACTACAGTTCTTTGATGCAGTGTGGTCGTCTGGCAATCCACCATCACGGCAGATGTAGTGCATGCAATACACAGTCCACACTGTCCAATCATGCGTGCTTATTTTCCTGTTATAATTCAATTGGGTCAGAATTTTGTAGCAAGGAACATACAAAATCTTGCAGATAAATCAATTTGGATGATCTATGTTGATCTATGCAAATTCCAAGTTTGGTGGACATGTGAAAATTATGTTTTTTGCCTTCATGTACAAGATGGCATGTTTACCAAGCTGGATGCTCACTGCTAAAAAAACAATAGGTTTTATTACAGTTTCACATTTCAACCCTTTCTTTGCATCTTTCTCAGCAACATTCCCCAAACCCCTCTCCTTGCATCCCTACCGCTAAATGCACTGAGGAGCACAGTGTCATATCATTGACGCTATTTTTTCATATACATAGCCATAACTCAGGCATATCTCACCGATTTTATTCAAAGTTGGTATAAGGACATTGACCTATGTCATACATATGCACACTGATTTATTTTGTGATACGATCCAATATGGCCGCCATGTGGCCATTTTATTACGATTTTTTCATGTCCTGAACTACAACTCAGATATGTATCAAGTGAATTTATTAAAAAGTATTTTTATCACAGACCTAATGAAGAGGACTCTATCCTCTCTGAGGACCTGTAATCAAAGTATCCATTAACAAGTGGGGACTGTGTCATCACAATGACTTGTTATATATGTAAATGTACACATGGTCAATGTACATTCACTTATCTATTTATTTTGATGTAAATCATAACACAGGCATACAGTTTAGTTACTGGTTTGACAATATCCAGAGAAGTCAGACTTGACTGAGAGACCTAGTACACACCAACTTCCTGTCCATTCCAGATATCTGTCAATCATGCACTTCAACAAGAAAGCAAAATCAATTAGGCCACGGTAGTTCTCAAATTTGGCATAGTTGGGTCTTTAAAAACAATTTAAATCTAAGCTTCAGTCACTTGTGTTCTTCTAATAACAGTATGTAAACAACTACCAAGGATCCATTAACAGAGGGCAATTGGAAGACTTTTCTCATGAAATCAGGCTACTGTTGGAGATTGTAACCATTATCTCATTGTGAAAATGGTCATCAATAATTATGGTACATTTTGGCTTTACAATACTATGCCAAGATTTTTAAATAATCAGATAACATAAGCATAAATTAAAGCTGCATGCACTGTAGTTTTGCTAGAAAACAATAGTTTCCTGTTGCTATTGGTTTTATCATGGTTTCTGGAGAAATCTCCGACACATTATTACTTAAGGTCGAATGCGCCTCGGGGACATATATTAAGACTCTCAAATTTCTACAATTCTTTGCTGATCTACAAGTTGTTTATGCTCATTTTAAAGCTCTTGGAGAAATAAATCTATCACCGTCTCAGTTTTTTGAAAATCCAAAATTTTAGCACAGGGATGGCGACCATTTTGAATTTCAATATCACAAAATGTTGAGTAATTTCTTTCTCTAGTTCCAAACTTTGCACAGTGACCCCTGATTTTAATTGTTGAATTGGTAAGAGAATGTTTGAAAGTCTCATTTAGGAAAGTTTGAGCAAAAATTTAAATCTTTCACTTTCCAGGCGTGTACTTCCTTAAATGGAGTGCCAGTTAGGAACCAGTCATTTTTAAACAGCTTTTGGGGGTGTGTGCTCTTTTGCTTGACCAGATTCTGAAAATGACCCCTTAGATTAATAACTCACCAGCAAAAGTGATCTCCCAGCTCCTGGCAAGACTTGCAAACATGACCTCTTCATGCATCAAAAATAAGGCAGTTACGTAGATTTGTCAAGCTGGACAGATATTATGGTAATGGTTTGCTATTGGAATTTCTACATTCAATAAGAGTCCGATTTTTCTTTTCAATTTTATAAATTGTGTATGTATGGAATAACTATGCTGAGTCGAGCCCTTTAAAGAAACGTTTATTATTTTGTGAATTGCCGCAGCTTTACTTCATTGAGATCAAGGTAACAATTTTGTAATTATAAATGTGGGATATTTTACATGTCTCACTAATTTTTCATGTCAATATTGTCATAAATAACAGAGCAGCATAGCTATCTCTTAGCTCGAATACCAGTCAAGGAACGATTCTTCATCTAAAAAATGACGAGCTAAAATAGAACTGAAGGACACAGAATATTACAAGGATCAACCACGTCATGGAACTATAAGAAGAGAGACTTGGGAGAGGATCATCGATTTTTCCTAAAACTGACATGGTCACTAAATTAGTGCAAGGTTAGGATATTTCATCTAATTACTAACGTCTAGGCAAGTATATGACATAGACTTCACAAACAGAAAGCAAAACAAAAGTGTGGTTTCTAACCCATGTCAATGTCAAATCAGAGACATAGTAGACAGGGTTCCATCTCCTTCAACGCTGAAAACACAAAAACTGAATTGACGGAGTGGTTTGTAGCCGGTTATGACCGGAATTGGGTCATCGTACATACACTAGAGGAGAGTGCTGGCACCTCTCTGAACTCCTTGAGAAAATGCTCGGACATCTACATTTACCTTCTGTCATTTCGAAAACTCTTTTTGTATACGGGTAATTACGAGGATGTAAGATGTCGCTCATGAGCGATCGAACAATGATATAATCGGACAGTGAATTTAAGGAGAACTAGTTTAGGACCAGCCGGTCTTGTCACTTTATTTTTGTGAACAACCCTGAACATTAAGGGACGGTGTTTCCCCAACTTGCAGCGTGACGTACAGCTGCCACACCTGGACATAATAAGATGTATTTCCGGATTACATAGTCTTTGTGGAGGTCTAGGAGTGAAAATCCTTAGTCCAACTTGTAGTCAATTTAAATTTTTGACAATTAGAGTTGTCCGGTATAAACAAACGTTTTTTTATATTACAGCAGAGCGATGGCAGTCTAACTCATTAACGTCTTGAAATCAACTCATCATAGCTGTATAATTTACCTTTAGACGTATAACACCACGCTGAACATGTAATGAACCCAGTCATGATTGGTAAGGAAATGCAGCTTGTCTATTCACTTTGTGTTGAGTGAAAATCAAAGAGATGTTAGCAATTGCCGAGGCAAGATATAGCTTGATGGCATTTAAATCTCCACACAGTTTAGCTTCTGTCATTAACCTCACACTTCATCGCTTCATAGTTCGAACATCTCTCGATCACTGTATTTAAGTTGACAAATTAATCTGCATTTTTGTCTTTCCTCACAGCACCGATCTCATATGAACTTACTTTATTGTTAGCTGTGATTACGATACTAGCAGGGCATCGGCCATACCACGTGACTAACTTTTGAAACGGATGTTTCAAAACCAGTAACAAAGATAATCAAAGTAAAACTTAAGTTGCCCATGCGGTAATAGTTGAAAAAAGCAACATGAAATGAGAGAATGGATTTCAATAACAAAGTGTGTCATTAGAAAAGCTCCTCATGGAAAAGAGGTTTGTGTGAGTATAGGATAAACTTTCATGAAAAGCGTTAAGAATAAAAAGTGACATATGTTGAATAGTGTCACAAGATTAAATGTAACATTGGTTTTCTTAAAAGGTCTGAGCAAAATTCACCAGGAAAGTATTTTGTTGCTGAAGTACTACGGAAATACTTCTTAAATATGGTAAAAATATTTTTGTATATGGTTTCAAGTTGTATGTCATTATTATGCTCTCTGTTTTTATTTAAGTAAATGCATTAACAGAGATTCAGTTGTATACAATAACTTTATTTCACTTTTATTTGTGTTTGTGAATGGGTTATTTGATTTGAATTTATCTTCATGTAATAGTAATCCTCCCAGTGGAAATCTGTGAAGAGAAAAAAGGAGGTGCAATGATATTAGTACAGTGCATTCTGATTGTTAATCAAAGTAAGCAATGCAAATGCGTAATGCTTACAATTACGCTCATAATGTTTTAAGTATTTCATACATTCCCACTTGGATACATGACCTACTTATACAGAATCAATATATATAAATGTAACCTAATTATGTCACAATGAAACTTGAGGTATGACTTAATATAGTGTAGATACAAATAATGCATAGTAAAACCAGAACACATTCAGCTGATTCATATTTCATCTGTTGAAACATAGTGTCAATGACACTTGGCTTATTCAATGTGGCAGGCACAGTGAGTACTACCTGTGGGAACATGCATACCAAGTTTCAGAGCAATACGAAGAGCGATTTCAGAGACAATGATTTTTGACAATACTGGATACTGCATGGGCCAACATCCAACAATATCCCACAAAATGTGTGGAAATGTGGCTGCTTGACATGAAAAGATTCTCTTAGATGTATCTTGAAAATCACTTTGGAAAAACATTTGTCATCAGAATACGAATTGTTCATATCTAACATTTATGATAACTTTTCAATAAAAGTTACAACAAAGGAACTAGACATCAAAGCAAAAAATCAAAAGAGCTACTGTAAGTATAGCTTTCATTATTCCTGCATTATCAAACATCAAATGCTGAATTACCCGAATCAATATATACCCAAGGATACTGAAATTTCACCAACATTTTAATTTATGCTACTTTACACGAAACCGTTTCCTACTATCTTTTGAGGAACTGGGAAACTTGTAGATTCGTGTCATAGAATTACTAGTTCTTGAACCGATTACTGTACAGTGTACATGCGTCAACTGAACTGAACGGATTAATGCGATCTGATGACCTAAACCTTCAATTAATGTTTACGGTAAACAAATATGGCTGCGCCCTTGTCCGACACCTTTGTCTGGAAGTGGTAATAGTTTGTAAAATGACACCAAATCACTATCCAATCGTTGTGTACAAGTAATCATAATCATGCAGTAATCGGAATCAATACAGCCAATTTAAGCTCGTTCTATCAATACTTCATGCTTTTCACGATGTATGCATGGATAACAGAATTTTCTACGCGGTGTATCTTCTTTACGTCCATGATCGACGAAATGGCTTCAATGGAACCAACTGCCTTCATCTGTTCATATTCCCCGTGGCCCGGCCGTGGGGTAACGTCAGTTACACAAACAAATCCGGCGATATTTATTTCTCTTGGCAGTACCTGTATTTTAGCAGTTTCTCTTGCCAGTCTTGGTAGTATCTGTATTTTAGCGGTGCGATTTCTTCTACTCAAGTTCAACGCGTGCACGCATCAAAATGCATCATCATCATATTCCATTCTAATCTGCATTACCTCCCTACAAAGTACTGTACACTTCAGTGTACAGTTCAGCTCACTATGTCTATTGTAAAGTCAATATATTCACAAACTTCCATATTCAATTATTCATTTTGACTTTTTAAGGTATTATTATTCCCGCGACTAAAAACGCTCACGTTATGTTTGTGGCAAACCTGCTGCACTGAGCAGTATCTTCTGAATTGCCTGTTTTGAAAAAATACACACACATACATTTATGAGCTATCATTCATTTCGTGTACCTAACGACCATTCTGCTGAACCGTTATCTTTGGAGCATGAAAGTGAAAAATCTTTTTTGACGTCCAAGGTTGGTGTCACTCCGGCGCGACGCAACTTAGAACTGAGGGGCCCACAGCAAAATCGTTCCCCGTAGGCATCCGGCCCGACAACAAACTGACGTTTTGGGTGATTCCGTAGTTTACATAAATTTAACAAGAATTAATGATACATGCATAATGAATTTGAAAAGCTGTACAATTTGCTAAGCTCTGTGATTTGGTTGTAGAGACAATCAGAACTTAGCGTACCGCTTGGCTTCCTGCAGACATGGCTTCGACCTCAACCCACCCCAATTTGCAAGGACAATAAATACAGCTACAGCACGGCGAGGGAGTTGCGAACGGTCAATTTGGACCAAAATAACGTGATCGATGCATAAACTTTGAAACATGAAATGGACTTCAGAAAATTCATGATCATTGGTTCTGACAAACGGACACACGGCAGTGTTTGATTTTTATTTCTGACCCTTAACTATCAACAACCTGATCTCTTCATGAAAACACACTTGTACCTAGCTGTGATATCGCAGCGGTACTTGTGGCGTGTATCGAACGCGATCGGGTCATTGAGGTCATCGCCACAGTCCCGCTGCGAGCCAACGCATAGGCTTCGTTGGCAGTTTACGACGACACCGACCGGTATCGTAGATTTAGCTTGCAAAATAATGAACTATATTAGCCTTTGAATAAATAAACTTGTATCATCTTTATCATTGACTATCTGAGACTCATTCTGTACGCCTGCTAACTTTCTTGAAGATAAGAACACGTATTTTCGACCATTTTCCCTTGAGCCGTCGACGGTTCTACGATGTTTGCTCGATCGCGCGTACAACGCATTGAATACGTTGGAGGTCAAAAGTTCAAATTCAAGCAGGAACCATCGACGACTCACCGAAAAACGGTCGAAAATACATGTTGTCACGGTCGGGCTCGTTAGCAGGAGTAGAAGATGAGTCTCAGATAGTCAGTGATACAGTAGGTATAATTTTATTTTTTGCATGCTTTATCTATTTTATTATTTTGCGAGCTAAATCTACGATACCGGTCGGTCTCATAGTAAACTGCCAACGAAGCCTATGCGTTGGCTCGCAGCGGGACTGTGGCGATGACCTCAATGACCCGATCGCGTTCGATACACGCCACAAGTACCGCTGCGATATCACAGCTAACTTGTATCATGGACGTAGTAGAGAGTATACACAGTGAGGCCAGTTCAGGGTTGTACCGACGACTCGTTTATGTTCATGACGTTTTAACTTGTATGCGTACGGGGACTTTGAAACTTGAGAGTGATACCTTCGTTTATGTAATTTGATTAACTCTAGCAGAAAACTATCATGACTACAAAGAGGCATGAGTACTTTGCTTACCCTGGTAAATGAAACGGACCTAATCATTGTCAGAATGGGAAAATTTCATTCACACGGTCAAGAATGAAAGTCACCAACAAGATCAAATAACATGGTCAATCACTCAGATATGACAGCTTGCAAACCATGAAATTTCTTACCTGCTCATCAAGTGAACGACTTTGATTCCAAATACCACCGCACAAACTGTATTGCTTCTCTTCTGGTCGGTCCAAAATTAGAGATCACACACGTTTTCAAGGGCACTGAGAGATCAGCTGCCCGAGATCAGACTATCCAGTCGCGACGCAGCTCCGCGATTTGGCGGTTAATTTGAACTGCGCACTTTTTCTGCGCAGGTTGCCAGGATTGCTCATGGCGGATTGAGCTGTACGATCATATAAGTGGTATGAGTTAGGAATCGTTGGAATTCTCGAACATCTGTTAATCTGTCTGTCTAATTCAGGCAGTATGTATTGAAGGAAGACGTTGCCTTTGTGTGGACGATTGCATGATGTATGTACATACGACATCGACCTATTTTATATGTCTACGAATGTAATACGTTGATTTCCAGCTACTCGTTACGTACCGATTCTTTTCGAAATTGGCAAAACCGTCCTAGACAGCGATTTACCTAACCATTAACAGAAATGTCTTTTATCATCCTTGTTCTACGAAATTGTGGAATATGGAACCGGTACATCCATTAAGACTTGTAAAATTTTGCAGTAAAACTCTGCCTGTACGGTGACTGGTTTCACCCATAGAGCTGCAGGGCGTGTGGACGGAGATGTTGGCGACAGTTGATTTAGGGGAGAACCATTTGATTTTGGGGGGGTATGGAGGAAATGGGTATGGGAGCAAATTTTTTTTTCCTGTCACAGTGACAGCAATTTTTTTTTTCTACTGTCAGAGCTGCATCAATTTTTTTTTTTCAAATTGAGTAGCAATGCAAATTTTTTTTTCTTTGTCATCAAGTTTGTGATGCGTTGTATATAAGGGAGCCGTAATTATTTACGGCCTGAAACTCAGAAATTTCAAGTGACACCCCCCCCCCCCGTCAACCATGATGAATTTGAGTAACTCCCCTCTCTAACTCTGAAATTTTGACTGATCCCCCCCACTTAGAAAAGTTAAATACAAATACATGTATTTGTAAAATTTCAAAATACAGCAATTTAACAGTAAAGACCTTTGAAATCCTGATGTACTCTGCTATACTATCATCAGTTATCTCAAGATGGTTCAAAAAAGGTGAACCCATCAAAATGAAATTGCAAGTCACAATAAAATAAAGATATAAAAGCTCACGCAGTATCTAACCATATAGTATATTGTTTAATTTGGATGGGTATTATGACAAGGTTTTCACTAGGATATCTGACCGGGCAGAATTTTAAAGTACAGGGGGAGAACACGCGAGAGGCTTAGGGGGAAAGTGTCACAGGGGCTTTCCCGTATCTTGCATGGAAAGTTTAAGATATTGATGTGTGCAATGGTGCAGTCTGGTGCTATCTGAGAGGTGTTTTTTAATTTTTTTTTTTACTAAGTGAAACTGTTAGAACACCTCAAGGGAGAGCACGAGAGGGGTTTTCCCCCTCTCGTATTGGAAATTTTGGGAAATTGATGTGTTTAAGTGTGCAATCTGAGAGGAGTTTCAGGTTATTTTGCATTTGGTAAAACTGTTTGAAAATGACATTGAACACTGCAATATTTTTACATTTTATGCATGATCAGTGTTTGTGTCACAATATTCAACAACCAAACGATGACAATACAATTTGTGAAAAACAGTTCTGTTTGCCAGAGACTGAAGATAAATAAATATACAGGAACGGAAAATTTGTGACCTTCTTGTGTCATCTCTCCAGCTGCCAGCTTCTAATGAAAAGCTTGAATATGGTATGTTTAACTGTCAAAATGGTCATTGAAGTAAGGTAAATGGAAACATGTCTCTGTGATAATAAAGGATGAATTCACAACAGTTCAGTTTTGTCCTCAATCCTGGGAAAATTTTGAGAAATTGATGTGCGCCACGGTGCAGCTTAGTGCAATCCGATAGGTATTTTAAATTTGTCTTTTACCAGTAACACTGTTAGAAAAGCCAAGGGGGGGGAGAGCACGAGAGGGGGTGCCCCCCTCTCGCATTGAAAATTTTGAGAAATGGATGTGTGCAATGGTGCAATCTGAGATGTGTTTCAATTTATTTCGCCAAATAAATTGAGTAACCCGTCCCCCTTCTTCCTCTCCACATTTTGAGTAACGCCCCCTGAAGTTTTCAATTTTTTTAGTGACCCTCTCCCTTGTATTTCATTACATTTGTTGTTCCTCAATTTTTCATTGTCAACTTGTACATCTTCCTAATATATTTATATTGAGAGAATACTATATTGATTTTAACACTAGTTTATTGACTCCTGTCTTGTGTTTTAAAATTTTCACAATTTACAGAAGTCAAAAAGTCCCCTTTAGATAGTGCCTATGCCATTGAGATATTGCAACAGAAATCCTGAAATATGATTTCTTGGGTCAGGAAAGGGAAGGAAAACATTGAGTGCACTGAGGTGTAAGTAGACCTATGTGCATGCTTATATCATAAGTGCTGGAAAAAAACATAAGAATTGCTTGTGGTAAAAACATTTGCGCAGCCTATGGCGGCGCGCCGGCAAAGAATACATGAGAATAGGGTTTCCAAATTTTGCTAATTTCTGGTGCATTGTGACAATTTTTTTTTCACTTCTGTCTGTTATGACAATTTTTTTTTTCTCAGGCCATGGCAGGATCAATTTTTTTTTTCTGCTATCTCACCTGGCGACAAATTTTTTTTTTCTCAAAATCCTCCATATCCCCCCCCAGAAATTAAATGGTTCTCCCCTTAGCAGCCAGCGCTCCGTTTTCCATATCGGCGATTGTTCCTCTTTAGGCCCCTAAATTCCAAAATTTTCTTGCCAGACCGGGTTCGGACCTTATTTCGCACCTACTCGCCAAAGGATGTCCCGATGTTTGTTATTTTCGCTGATAAAACTCGTATTTCGATTGACATGTGGTACACCCGCCGTGTTCAGCTGTGTTGCCACGTCCATGCTTAATATTGTCTTTTTTATGAGCCACAAAGGTGAAAAAATCTTGTAATTGTTAGATTCAGATCATAAAGCAGATCATAAAGCAGCACGATTTCAAAAATAGTGTGCGACCTTCATCTGAGTTTGTTCAGCACAAATCCGAAGTAAGGTAAGATTTGATCTTGTGATCATTGAGGGCGCTTCTAGGCTGCATCGGTAGGTGAACTGAGTGCGGGAACTGTTTTGACGAATTGGCATAGCCGTCCTAGAAAAAGAATGCGGCAAGGAAGTGGATTATTTGGTCAAAACATAATCTATTATGGGTTCAGTGCATTTTCGACTCTGGACACAAACGTTTTGCTGCCTTTTACGGTCGATGAATAGATTATATCGCATCGATACGATCGCGCGTTGTCTCCCATGCCTGCCGATTTTGAGGGGTTCTTGATGAGGTAACCATTCATTTGACCAATGTAGTTATTTATAATGTTCTGTTTTCGGACTGTGTTGATTTAGAGCACGAAATGAAATCATTTAAGGTGAAAAATTCCACAACAAAAGAGGACATGTTGAGTGCGAAAATGGCCGCCGTATATTTGAATTTAATGTATGCAGACCCCCCACGAACGGCAAATGGATTCTATTGTTCTCGCGGAGCTGCGTCGCGACTGATCGGGAGATCAGTGATAATGACGTGCCGAGTGCAAGTTGAGTCACGTGATGTAGGGCCACACCATTCTTTACTACACAGAGAGGGTTCATAATCACCATACCGATTATGATATGACCATGGGTGTTTAAGACATACGCACTTATAAGTTATATCTTTATCACTTCATTTACAAAACTACATAAAATTCTAGGGCGTACAATTAGGTATGGACCATTTGTTATTGGGAGGTTCCAGGAGGACTTGTCGGGTCAAAAAACTCCATCCAGTTGCTTACTAAAAAACATAGGGCCAATGTCCCTCTGAAGCTACTATACACATTTATGCAAAGCTAAGTATTTCTTGAATGTATGAAATTATCTCACTAAAGTCATCCTAGGGACCTGTATACCCAATATTAAAGCCATCTGACCAGCAGTTTTGAAAAAGCAAGCGACCTAACAGTCGACAGAGGTACGTGTTATGTTGAGAATAACTTTTTGTGACACAAAGGTGGATATCTTTGATAGCTCATTTCAGGAAAGCCTGGCCAAAAATTGCAAATTTAGCTGCAAAAATACAAAACTGAACATTTCAATATATAACATTAATGTAAACCCTCGGAGCCTGTATACCAAATATCAAAGCTATCAGATGAGTAACTTTTGAGAAACGAAGATTTTGACCAAAAATGGCAAAAATTCACCCAATAAGACAAAAATTGAAGATTTCATCTATCTGATCAGAGGTTATGAAGAAGATTTTTTACCAAAACCGCCTGTTTGTGCTAATTTCCATTTTATGATTGGTGAAGATTTTTACAACACCCCATTAAGTGAGGTCTCTTAGAACAATGCACTGCCATGAAGCACATGCTGTTATAATATAATTAATATTTTAACTCATATTTTCCTTTTGTTTAGGATGTACCTACTTATACTTTAAGTAGTTTATTCATTTGATGTATTTCTGCTGCACATTGTATTTGTTACTTAATAAAACATACTAAAATAATGAACTGAGATTGACCACATTGCCAGCACCGGGTTGAGCACATATCCTATGACAGGATTTTAGCAGACTGAGTCTTCATCGACTTCTTTTGCAATCACTTTTCCCTAATCCCTAGACTTCCTTCCATTTTCTTTTCAACTTTTCAGCTATTAGAAGAAGATGCTGTATACCTTAAATTACATCTTTGTCCTGCTGTACAACAGTCTCTCCTAATGTGCTTTCGTTACACCATGTAAAGGAAAACATTAGAACAAAAAGAAGAAGTATTCAACTTTTGGTATATGTGTGTCAATGATTAAAAAGTTCTGAAAATTGGCGAAATTAAGAAGACGATACTCCAGAATCAATTTTCCTCACCTGCCAGAATATGGAATTGTGAACCCACACGTACAAAATCGTTTGTTTATACTCACATTCATGATTCTATGGTGAACACAACCATACATATACATTTCATTCACATTTCTCAATTAATGCACAGAAATATTGCATCCACATATTACTACTTCAGGGCAAAATAAATTTCTGTAAAAGTACATGTTAAATATTCAACCATATCGATATTACACTTAGATAATATAACAGGTTCAATAATCAACGTTCTTTAGTTGTTTCTATGATTTTGAGTTATGTAGGTACACATTCATAAGATAATTTGCTGTATTATAGGTTTGTTTAAATTTATTAGATCATTTATGACTTTATAATGCTTGGCAATCCTTTTACATCCAAATTTGTGCAGAAACTACATCAACTCAGTCTCATATGAATACAATAGGTTTGCAAGATGTGGTGCACAGTTTATGTCTATTAAATGCCTATACTGTGCCTCAATATTATATCGGCCAATTTGATAGATTTGTTTCTCTATTAAAAAATGTAGCATCTTGATTACTTCCAAAACAATGTATATGTTTTTTTGGCATCACTGTTGTCGTTTAAAATCATAACTTGCACAACTTTAGAAAAAACAAAATACTTTCAATTAATTATGCAAAATTTATTTTTTTGTCCAATCTTCTGTAGCCCACTGCTCATAATTTAGTGCATCCTCCCTTGCTATGTAAATGAGCAAAAATAAGTCAAAATATTACTTCAAAAATTAATTTCTGCTGAACCATGCACCCAACAACCCCAAAAACTTTGTCAGATCTAGTTCTAATCCTAAAGAATCTGTGTACCTAATTTCATGGCATTTGATGAATGAGTTTGAGAGATAACCATGATACAAATCCACAACACAGACACACACACACACACACATACATATTACAGACACACATACAGACTAGCAAACGCCACCCTATGACAATGGCCCACTTAGGTGGGCTACGCCCACCGCGTGGGCCAAAAAGGCGAATGTTTCACGACAAGAAATGGAAGTAAAGGCACTCCAAAGTGCAACAAAATGAACAATATTTGCAACATCAGGTTTGTGATTTCATTTTAAATTTCGCTTCGAGTGACTCTGTTAACCGTTGATAGAGATTCGAAAATGCACACATGCATATATGCATATACACACCGTCCCACTGCTAACTATAGATAGGTGACTAAGGTGACAAGTAAGCATATGCCATGTCAACAGTCCAGCCACAGTGTGTCATATCAGAATTCCTACAGTAGGTGAGTTTCCAAAGAGACTAAACGCAAAGCGATTCATGGCTCAGCAGACTGGTGTGGTTCCTCAGAGGGGCGCGCCATTGCATGGAACATGGTAGTCTGAAAGACTCATTCGTGCATGTATGGGTGTTTCACTATCTCCGGGTTGGTGGGCGGAGTACCATACAACACTGGATCTATAACTCTAGAGCATTGAGATAGAAGCGAGTAGTTCCGCGTTGTAGGGCTTTGTCTTACCGGTAACGCAGGTAACATACAGCTCTGCTACGCAGAGCAAGGAGCCTGAACAGTACGATTCCCCCACTGAAAAATTGATGTCTAAAACATTGTCAATCGTTATGTCTCAGTTTACGGCATTTGTTTTTTTAATAGAAACACTTTTATTAATCAATTGAACATTTGGCAAATTCAAGGTGTGGTTTAGAAACATATCGATGACGTCAATGCATGCATGTAGTCCATGGTCAATGGAAGCTGAGGCACAAGTCTTGTGTTTTGTCTGTGGCTCACTGTCTTTATGGGGCACCGTGATTAGCCTAAGGCCCAGCCACTTGTGGATCATTGCGCAAAATTGCAATCAAAAGCAGCTTTACTTTTTGTTTTTGAAATGAATCAATAATTTATTCAATGACATTACCAGACAAACCCATACGTAAGACGATGTGTAATTGCATTTGTACTATTTTTAACCAGGACATTAATTGTTTGCTATCGATCACGTTTACCTCTCTGACCCACATTAATCTTCAAGGAACTACTCGTTTCGCTTCCATCGTACCCTATAATTATCACTATTCTAACGGACAGCACATTCAACAAATTTTGGCAGAACGGTGAGTTCCCTTTTCAAATGTGGAACAGTACAGACATCAAACTGTTGTGAATTTGGCGTCTAAGCAAAACCTGCATGTTTTTCTCGTTGTTTTCCATGTGTAAAAAGAGCATTCGTAGAGTGTTAAATCCAAGAGCTATAAAATAGTTACAGGTCGAGTCATCCAAATAACATATTACACGTACAATATTGAGTTGCTGGAATTAAATACCACCCGTGACGTCAGTGCTTTTAAGTATTCGGCAGATAAACGTCAGATCAGCAATCTTTTCATCCATGAGTGACTTACAAATTCTAGCTGCCGTTACCAACAAATACTATTACTAAATCTTATCTGAAATAGCATGTTATTGACAAGTAATACTTTACAACTTCCAAAGAAGTATTTTACCCATTCAATACGTGCAAATGGGCAGATCACCGATTAAATGGAGCACAATACAATCCATGGACCCAAGGCAACAAAAGATGTGTATACTGACTACCGAGAAAAAAAATTCAAGAATTATAACCCTTATTGATTACATTGATATTTCATGATATCATCCTTTGTGTTAACAATCGGTTTATTTGTTAGTTAAGACACTAGACTGACATAAAATTCGGTGCAATCTGGCACAGTCACTAGTGGCTAAACCAAACTAAATTGAGAAAAATAAAACTGTTCGATTTTCAAACAAATGGCTACAGAAAAATTGATGTCGAAAGCATAGTCAATCGTTGTGTCTCAGTTTACGGCATTTGTACTTTTAATATAAGCATTTTTATTAATCAATTGAACATTTGGCAAATTCAAGGCGTGGTATAGAAACATACCAATGCATCAATACATGGAGGTAGTCCATGGTCAATGGAAGCTGAGGCACAAGTCTTGTGTTTTGTCTGTGGCTCACTGTCTTTATGGGGCACCGTGATTAGCCTAAGGCCCAGCCACTTGTGGATCATTGCGCAAAATTGCAATCAAAAGCAGCTTTACTTTTTGTTTTTGAAATGAATCAATAATTTATTCAATGACATTACCAGACAAACCCATACGTAAGACGATGTGTAATTGCATTTGTACTATTTTTAACCAGGACGTGAATTGTTTGCCATCGATCACGTTTACCTCTCTGACCCACATTAATCTTTAAGGAACTACTCGTTTTGCTTCCATCGTACCCTATAATTATCACTATTCTCACGGACGGCATATTCAACAAATTTTGGCAGAACGATGAGTTCCCTTTTCAAATGCGGAACAGTACAGAGATCAAACTGTTGTGAGTTTGGCGTCTAAGCAAAAACTGCATGTTTTCTCGTTGTTTTGCAAGTGTAAAAAGAGCATTCGTACGGTGTTAAATCCAAGAGCGATAAAACAGTTACAGGTCGAGTCATCCAAATAACATATTACACGCGCGGCAATATTGAGTTCCTGGAATTACATACCACCTGTGACGTCAGTGCTTTTAAGTATTCGGCAGATACACGTCAGATCAACAATCTTTTCATCCATGAGTAACTTACAAATTCTAGCTGCCGTTACCAAACAAATTACTATTAGTAAATCTTATCAGAAATAGCATGTTATTGACAAAGTAATACTTTACAACTTCCAAAGAAGTCGTTTTAACCCATTCAATACGTGCATATGGGCAGATCACCGATTAAATGGAGCACAATACAATCCATGGACCCAAGGCAACAAAAGATGGTATACTGACTACCGAGAAAAAAAATTCAAGAATTATAACCCTTATTGATTACATTGATATTTCATGATATCATCCTTTGTGTTAACAATCGGTTTATTTGTTAGTTAAGACACTAGACTGGCATAAAATTCGGTGCAATCTGGCACAGTCACTAGTGGCTAAACCAAACTAAATTGAGAAAAATAAAACTGTTCGATTTTCAAACAAATGGCTACAGAAAAATTGATGTCGAAAGCATAGTCAATCGTTGTGTCTCAGTTTACGGCATTTGTACTTTTAATATAAGCATTTTTATTAATCAATTGAACATTTGGCAAATTCAAGGCGTGGTATAGAAACATACCAATGCATCAATACATGGAGGTAGTCCATGGTCAATCGAAGCTGAGGCACAAGTCTTGTGTTTTGTCTTTGGCTCACTGTCTTTATGGGGCACCGTGATTAGCCTAAGGCCCAGCCACTTGTGGATCATTGCGCAAAATTGCAACCAAAAGCAGCTTTACTTTTCTTTTTTGAAATGAATCAATAATTTATTCAATGAAATTACAAAACCCATATGTAAGACGATGTGTGATTGCATTTGTACTATTTTTAACCAGGACATGAATTGTTTGCCATTGATCACGTTTACCTCTCTGACCCACATTAATCTTCAAGGAATTACTCGTTTCGCTTCCATCGTACCCTATAATTATCACTATTCTCACGGACGGCATATTCAACAAATTTTGGCATAACGATGAGTTCCCTTTTCAAATGTGGAACAGTACAGAGATCTTACTGTTGGGAATTTGGCGTCTAAGCAAAACCTGCATGTTTTCTCGTTGTTTTCCATGTGTAAAAAGAGCATTCGTAGAGTGTTAAATCCAAGAGCTATAAAATAGTTACAGGTCGAGTCATCCAAATAACATATTACACGTACAATATTGAGTTCCTGGAATTACATACCACCTGTGACGTCAGTGCTTTTAAGTATTCGGCAGATACACGTCAGATCAGCAATCTTTTCATCCATGAGTGACTTACAAAATCTAGCTGCCGTTACCAAACAAAATACTATTAGAAAATCTTATCTGAAATATCATGTTATTGACAAAGTAATACTTTACAACTTCCAAAGGAGTCATTTTACCCATTCAATACGTGCATATGGGCAGATCACCGATTAAATGGAGCACAATACAATCCATGGACCCAAGGCAACAAAATATGGTATACTGACTATCGAGAAAAAAACAATTTCAATAATTATAACCCTTATTTATTACATTTATATTTCATGATATCATACCTATCATAACAATCGACTGATTGATTAGTTAAGACACTAGACTGGCATAAAATTCGGTGCAATCTGGCGCAGTCACTAGTGGCTAAAACCAAACTAAATGGAGACGGTGAACGTTTTCTCACTCCAAGGGCTTCAAAATGGGTCCCCACAAGTGATAGATCGGAAAAGAATTGAAACAACTTGAGAGTCAAAATATCTGTCCCTCAAATGCATTCTACTTTGACGTTACATTTTACTTCTGTTTGAATCATTTTCTCCCTCTTAGCAAATACTGGCTTTTCCCCGCCTTTCTCTTTTTTCTATGTTAAAATGGTATAGAAACAAATTGGGGAGAAATCTACGGCTCCACAAAAAGAAGTTTGCGAGACTTCATGCATAACTTCATACCAATATGAGTTTTTTCATAGAGAAGTTTGACAGAATAAAAACAGACTGCACCTGCATGGACATAGTTGATGGAAGACAAGCTGACTGTATTAGAATCAGTTGTGGCCTCAGTCTTTGAAAAAGACGCTACAACAACTGTTCAATGGTGAAGTTTATTAAAACGGAGAACAGCGTTCGGACCAAACCCACTGACATTTTAAAAGACTGCATAGTGCTTAGAGATGAGATGATTTATGTGTCCCGAAGTAACACAAATAACCCAACTGTATGAGATGATGATCAGATGCGTTCTGGTTTTTACTTCATGTTTTGTTGCAATCGTTTTATTTTGTTCTATTTTAATTGTTACCACCTGCGGCTGGACTTTTTCAATGGCAAATTCTTGGAATCTATTTTTCCAAAATCTTCAAAACCACCCCCTCCCGATATGAAATGGTTCACCCATGGAAGTTGTAACAAAACACTAACAGTTTGCTCTCATTCCGGACTTAAAAGTTGTGTTTTGATCAAATTGCATACTTAAGTGTTCCAGGAAGTATCGATTTACCACCCTACTTCTCTGTTCGGTGTTATTGGCCAAATTTCAAACCGCTTTTTTGCATAATAAGCAAATCAGACGGGCGTCTTTTGTACCGACAAAAAAGGCAAGTATAACAGTAGGGGAGAACACCAATATCTACACTTCGTCTATTCCCTCTCGAAGTACCGTGATGTTGTGCGTTCCTAAGGCGCCTTTGAATCCCATACACTGACAGGACACCAGAACAGTGAGTACTACCATAATTTTCTTTGATGTCTCACAGTGTGTATGAGAGAAAAATCGATGAAGCAACACAGAACGTATTAATGTCATATTTATTATTTTATTTACACTTTTAATGAGCAGCCGAGTTACTCAATTAGTAGTTTTCATCGAGGCTCAATACATACAACAACGTTAATATTGAGATAAAGTACATGTAAAAACAAAGGTTTACAAAGGAAAATTCACTTTTATAAAATCACTTAACTGTACCTTAAACAGTATAATATTAGGAGCATGTCATATGTATTTTGGCAGAAAATTCCAAAGTTGTGTAGCACGGTAATGAAAACTCCGTTGACCAGTGTTTAGACTGACTTCGAAATACAACAATCATGTCAAGAAACGGAACGCGTTTGATAAGGACGAACATCACTCTGAAATACAAAAACTTTATACGGATATTTTTTTGCATTGCCAGTCATACATTTAAGTGTTAACACTCCCATGAAATAAACAAAACACGTTATGAACTAATTTGGGAGAATTGGATTTTTATATTTTTAAAATTCCTCAAGATTGATGGGTGCCCTATAGCTGAATTTTGCAATATTACAAATTACTCATAAAAACAAGTATATAAAACAGAAAAGCAGATGAGCTTACATTTGCAGATTAAACCGACAACACTTCACTATCCAATTATCTAAATCTGGTTCTAATCGTGTTACAATCCTTTGTCGAATGGACAGAACATTTAACCGAGAAAATAACTCAAGAGAAGGATAGTTATTTGGTAATTCATTTAAGGTAGAATGCGCCTCGGGACAGATATTCGTACTGACTCGAAAACTTCTACAATTCCTTTCTGATCTCCCAGTTTTGGGGACTCATTTTACGGCCCCTAGTTTAAGAAAAAATTCACATTCCTAGTTTTTCGAAATTTTTTCTCCATAGAGTTAATATAGGGGTGGCGTCCATTTTAAAATTTCCAATATCGGTTAAATCTTGGACACGATGTTTCTCTAGTACCAAAATCGCAGGTGGCCCCTGATTTTTATCCTTGATTTTGAAAGAAAGTGGTTAGAAGATCCCTTGTGGAAAGTTTGAGCATAAGTTTAAGTCTTTCACTCCAAGGCGCGTACTACCTTAATACGCAGCCATACATGCAAGGTAATATTTCATGCAACTGGTATGACGGAGCCACATACTACATCACAGGCGCGTTGAGGGTTCAGTGTACACTCAGTCTGGTGTAAAAATGTAAAGGAAATGAGGGTAACTTCACACATCGGGTCTACCTTAGTTAAATGTAGTGAGTGGATCATTTTGGTTGCATTATATTTGATTGTGATACATATTCATAGTTCATGTAGAAAAGAGGAATACAGATTGTGATCTGTGAGGCATATCTTTAATAAGGCTGAGGATCATTTACTGCGGCGATTGAAGTCATGTAATTATTATTGTTATTATTATTATTATTATTATTATTATTATTATTATTATTATTATTATTATTATTATTATTATTATTATTATTATTATTATTATTACAAGTTTAGGGGCTATAAGTATTATATAGAAATCTAAAAACAGTTCATTGAAGCTGTGGGACTTCTGAAAAAAAGGTGTTGTTACTCCTGAATGGTTGCCATGGAAACATCTCACATTAAAATGAGTGTGATTTTTTTGGTGTGCTAACCAGAAAACCCCTTATTATCAATTTTTTACATCAATTAATAGTTCTTTAATAGGAATTAGGGAAAAAGTAACATTTTCAATCCCAAAATAGTTACTATGGCAACTCGAAACATTAAAATAAGTCTGGCATTTGTGTTCTCTGACCCGAACTTCCCCACTAGATAATTTTCATTTCAATCAAAGTAACTTTTCATGGGATATTAGAAAAACTGAAATTTTCAACACCTAAAATGGTTACCATGGAAACATGGGGCATCGAAATCGATATCATATTTGGTCTTTTCAACCCAAAATACCCTTATGGTGAAATTTTCACGGAAATTGAACCTATTATTATTCGTGTTATTATTTCTATATAATACTTTATTAATTATTATTATTATTATTACAAGTTTAGGGGCTATAAGTATTATATAGAAATCTAAAAAACAATTCATTGAAGCTGTGGGACTTCTGAAAAAAAATGTTGTTACTCCTGAATGGTTGCCATGGAAGCATCTCACTTTAAAATGAGTGTGATTTTTTTTGGTGTGCTTACCAGAAAACCCCTTATTATCAATTTTTTACATCAATTAATAGTTCTTTAATAGGAATTAGGGAAAAGTAACATTTTCAATCCCAAAATAGTTACTATGGCAACTCGAAATATTAAAATAAATCTGACATTTGTGTTCTCTGACCCGAACTTCCCCACAAGATAATTTTCATATCAATCAAAGTAACTTTTCATGGGATATTAGAAAAACTGAAATTTTCAACACCTAAAATGGTTACCAGGGAAACATGGGGCAGTGAAATCGATATCATATTTGGTCTTTTCGACCCAAAATACCCTTATGGTGACATTTTCACGGAAATTGAACCTATAATAATTCGTGTTATTATTTCTATATAATACTTTATTATTATTAATTATTATACTTTATTTATACTCGATAGCCTGTTGAGCCAGAGGTTCTTCTCACACAGTGTCGAGATGCACAAAAATATACATTATGTACGTTAAAAATATATATGTATGTAAAGAACAGAAAAAAAACATATACATAAAGACAGCAGGTAAGAGACGCAAATTCGAAAAGCCCCAAAAATGGCTTTCGAATACGATTTTGCCCAAAAGGTGAGACTTACATTTGATTTTAAAAGAATGAGGAGTAGAACAAGATTTAACGTCTGTTGTAAACTATTCCATATTTTTACACCATTATACGTAAAACTTCTCATTAAAATGTATGTTCTGTGTCTTGGTATATATAATTTATTTCCATCTGTAGATCTTGTACTACGACTGTGGACGTTCTGGACACTTCTGAAAACAATCAAATATTCAGGAGTTAAATTATGTTGGATTTTGCACATTAAGACTGATTCATTAAACAACGATTCTTTGTTTAAATTGTAACCAGTTATAAATTACGACTAGGAGTGCTAAAATCAGAGTCTAAAAGTGCTATGGCTACAGCTTTCTGTAGTTTTTCAATACAAAGTAAACGTTTGTTGTAACAATGACCCCATATGTTAGGGTAGTAGTAAACAATTGTAAAATGTGATCTTTGCTCTCTGAGTTAAAAAAAATTACGAATACGTTTAAGATGCAGCAATTTAAAGGATACCATACTACAAAACTGAATTTACTTGCTTTTCCAAATTTAGGGTGTCGTCAATGGTTACACCCAGCAATTTTTCATGAGTTACACAATCAAGCTGATCATTACCACACATTGATGTGATTTTTCATTCTGGCTTTTTTTTCTGTGTTGTCTCAAAGACTACAATCAGTGTGTGTGATCAGATTATGTCCCTGCTTAAAGGTATACTGTCACCTGTTCCAATTTTGCCACAGTTACCATGGAAGGAGAAAATCTAGCCAATCACAGATTTTAAGCGGGTGGCCGCTTTTTAAAAAACAGCGTCCCCACATGGGCATTTTGAATACCAAGGAACACCCCTTTGACCATATATGGGCATATTTATAATACAGATGACTGTATACCTTTAATTTCATTGATGTTTGGACTAATCACCTAAGCTGATGTGTCATCAGGATTAACATACATATCAGAATTTTCAGAAACTAGAGGAAGGTCACTTATAAAAAAGAAAGAAGAACAGGAGTCCTGAAATAGATTCCTGTGGCACGCCTGATGTACTGAGAAGAAAAGAATCACTCATTCATTAAAAAACCCAAGTTCTGTTTTCTAGGTATGAAGAAAAAATCCCATTGTCTGCTTTGAACAACCATAGAGTCTGAGTTTCTGAAGTAAAATATGGTTAACTCGGTCAAAAGCCTTTCTACAATCAACAAGTAAAATGCCTATCAGATTTTCCCCTTTCGATTGCCTGTTGGTACCATTCTCTTAGTTAAGGCTGTCAGACGAGATTGACACTTATCCCGGATTGATTATCTGACAATGGGTGTCTATAAACGTAGTAACTAGCGATAACAATCAGTAACGACCAGAAACGAGCAGTAACGAGCAATAACGACCTGGAACTAGACAGAACGAGCCATTATATAATCATGCCCTGCCCGTCACATTTGATTGGTCGATCTGAAACACGTGACTGACCACAAATACACAGGAATGGTTTGTTTACATGACCGTGAATATGAATCATAAGATTAACAACTCAAAATATCGTAACTTTACAGTTCAAACGTAATTCATAATCAATCACAAAATAAAGTGGAGCACTTGTAGGTCAAGTTGAGATACTTTTTTCTCCAGATTTGCCAATTTTTTACAGCGCGCGTGACAGTGCGTCGCGTATTGCTCAGTTTCTGGGGCCCAGATGTCGTTCGCTCCTAAAATTTTCGGAAATTTTGACGGTTTTCTTGAGTTCGCTGATTATATAATGGAAATTACAGACTCCGCTCTGACCATTAACGTTTATTTGTGGGTGCGGGCTCGAGGAAAGTTAAATTAACGGGCTTGGCAAGCCTCGATTGCTTAAAGGGACACAGTCGGTCATATTTCATGAATTTTGTTTGATACGAGATACTACTTATATTGTTTGACGTGTTGAAAGATACTGAATAAATGGGTAAGCATGCATATATTCGACCCCGGTTTTAGACAAATTTAATGAAACCATATCAAAAATGAAATAATGGTAATGACCATTAATTCATTTCCGCAATGGTTTCATGTATCGTGTCTAAAACCGGGTCGAATATATGCATGGTCACCCATTCATTATCTTTCAGCATGTCTAACAATATAAGTAGTATCTCGTATCAAACAAAATCATGAAAAATGGCCGACTTTGTCCCTTTAATACTTAATCACTTAATTTTTCGGGGAAAGAAAACTATCACAAAATCAAATTAAGGGATAAAAAACTTTGTAGAGCGACTGCGTGAAGAGAGGTTTCGAAATACATGCTGAGATGAATAAACATAAGAACAGTAGCAGATAACCTGACCAAGGTCAAAGCACTGCACTATATGCAATATTGATACGCCAAGTATCACCATGGTATCACTGGTTTAAAACATGGTACCGTACAAAAATTGAATGTCACTATCACTGCAGTCTTCTGCTATCTCTGTACACAAATAGGAGTGTGTACATAAGACTTAAGATATTCGTGTCTGGAGTTGATCTTTGATTTGATTTACCGATATACCAGTGAAAATAGATCCAGCGCTTTAATTTGTTACACCATCGGTAATTGGCATGTCAACACGCAATATACTTTAATGCGCTCTCTCCTTCTCCTCCCTCCCCCCATCTCTCTCTCTCTCTCTCTCTCTCTCTCTCTCTTCTCTCTCTCTCTCTCTCTCTCTCTCTCTCTCTCTCTCTCTCTCTCAGATGACTAACATGACAATGCTAGTAAGACTAATGCTGATTAATGTTGTTGTTCTGCTAAGCGTGGTTCAATCAGGTGAATTTTGATTTTTAACATTGCACTTCCAAAGCATAGAAATTCGACAATTATTATCATATTTGTGTGTCCTACTATTGATAGCAACAATTTCATTTCAATGAATGTAATTGCGACTGGCATAATTCTGAAAGTTGATACCTGGCATGAAACTCTAATAACTGGTTGGTAACATATGCATGCTAATCTCAGAAACTATGGATCATGGTTCATTTCCGAAAAACTGTTGTAAAGTCACTTGCCAAAGTAATAGCGGGCAAGTAATTCTAGGAAATTCGATCAATTATTCTTTGTACTTTGCAAATAATAACCGGTTGAGATCAACTCTTCAATGTGTAAGTTTTGGTTACAACTCTTTCACGGATATTTTTTCTCTCGATTCCTTTTTCTCCTCTTTTCTGATTTCCTTTCCTCTTCTTCTTTCTTGCATCCCCCTTCAACATTAATCTTTTGATTGTTACTTTCCTACAGGTGACGTTATCGTGAAGCACACATGTGAACACGACACTATTACCCTGTCTTGTACACGCGGTGGTACCATTCATATCTTATACGCTGTGTACGGTCGGTTAGAGAGAAACGTGTGTCCAGCTTTTGGCATCAAAAATTGCAAGTCGGTGACTAGCTTCAGCGCCACCAGTCGTCTATGTGAGGGTAGGAACTCCTGCCGAGTGTCAGCCAGTAACGACGTCTTCGGTGATCCTTGCATTTTAATCAATAAATATTTGGAGATTGTTTATGAGTGTAAGTTGCCAATATAAGTGACTGCGACTTACTTCAGTCTATTTTACTAACTGCATGTGGTATACAATTGAAAATTATTGGCTACCAAATACTGTCTTAAGAAGTGCTAATTTGTATTTACTTATATAAAAAAATCTCTTTCCTCATTGTAGGTCGCTACAATTGATGATTAGGATGCGAATGAAGTCAGCAATAGGCTTGCAAGGTAAGGGAGCTTTCAGTAATTACAGGGGGTGGGCCTACTTCTTCGCCATGCGTACAGAGCGTCGCTGTGTTTACTGTACTTATATACGCATAGCGAGGACAGGAAGTAGGCATGGCTTGAGGTCACGGAACTAAAAGTCGCATTTACATATGATCACATCCCCTGTGAGGCCGCACTATACATGCCAATACAAGCTACACAAAAGACGGCTACACAAGTGTTGTGCTCTTCAGCTGGTTTATTTGTAACATTGAAAAAGAAAGAAAAACGCTGTAACATCCCCCACTCTCCCAAAAATAAAACGAGTAACAGGCCTAAAGTTCTCACATGCCCGTGAAAGTTACAACTTGCTAGCATCACTCCCCATTAAATGACCACAGAATTCTGTAGACACATAAGAATGAAGTGACTATCCACTGAGGACACATACCTTTACTTTAAAGGACAAAGTCGGCCATTTTTATGAATTTTGTTTGATACGAAATACTACTTAATATATTGTTTGACATGTTGAAAAATACTGAATAAATGGGTGACCATGCATATATTCAACCCCACTTTTAGACACGATACATGAAACCATGGCGAAAATGAATAAAATTGTCATGACCATTAATTCATTTTCGCGATGGTTCCATGATTCAGATTGCCTAAAACCAGGGTCGAATGTATGCATGGTCACCCATTTATTCAGTATCTTTCAACATGTCAAACAATATATTATCTTGCATCAAACAAAATTCATGAAAAGTGGCCGACTTTGTCCCTTTAATCTATCACCAAGAAAGAGAACACATCTAGAGCAATATTTGCATTTTGCATTACTTAAACAAGATTTTAAAATATATTAAAGTATGTTGACATAACTGATTGTGTATTTCTTTCGCAGAGAGTAAAGGGACGTCTTCGGCTGGCATTCGCAGCGTCGCCCACAAATATTTAGACAAAGATACAGAAAGTAAAAACATCCTGAAGTCAGGTACGTTTTGAAAGAAAAATACGTGGAGATACACTTCTACATGATTTACCTATTGAGGTGCAACACTGTCTCTCGGAAATTCGTAATTGGAAGACAAGCATCATGAAATCAGCGTCGCAACTTCTAACTATGACAGTAATGAATTGAATTATATTCCACTTATTGTGGCTTGAAACGAAAGATCAAAAATGTCAAAAAATTAGCTTGTATTTCTTTTTCATTTATCATTTTAATAGTTTTTTTTTCTTTCTTTCTTTCTTCCGTACTCTCCTAATTTATATTTTTCAGTCTCTATGTATCTATCCTTTCCAAGGCTTTCATTTCCTTCTTTTCCTTCTTTCCTTTCATTTCTTATTCCCTTTTACGATGTACTGAAGCTTCTTTTCTAGAAAACAAAATTAATTTTCCGATGAAATAATATATTTCTCGGTCTGTAAGTTAACTACATCAACTAGCAAAATTCCTGAAAGGCAAATAACCGGGTCGAAAGATTCGCATAATTTCCCGGTAGTAGCAGTCAATAATGTTTATATAAACAAGTGCTTGATTTTTTCATCTGTCTTTCTTTCAGATTCTACGACGACAAACTGAGAGGTTCGGCGTTGTCTTGGCGACACAAACCAAACTAGAACGTCACTGCCAGCAAACATATTAACACAGACCTGAAGATATTCTTCCTGAAGACAATGCACCTATAACGAAGAAACAAGGGATTTACATAGTAACACTGATAAGGAACTTACAATATTACACTTTTGAAAAATAAATACACTATTCTTAATAGGACCTTGTCCTTATGCAATTACATATTCACCGATCACTTTGTTATGATAGCTTCTATTGTAAGCTGACGAAGCAAAATGTACTGTTTCTTTTGCGTGACCAGGTGAGCATATATAGTTTTGTAATATTTATGCGTGACCAGGTGTGTTCATGAACTATTTATTTTTTGATGCTATAAAAGCACACGCATCGCCACGTCGCTTGTCTTCTGTGAGCAGTGTGATCTGCAGAAGTCCATGGTTCGTTTGCCTCCTTGCTATCTTTGTCAGCGAAAATTGGATTATTCGATTCCAAAGAAATAATGCCAAATTGTCTACTGGCTGGACTGCTCTTCTCCGAAAACGCTCAAGATTCTGGTGAGTAGGTATCTGCGACTTAGGAAACATCCTATAGTGGTAGGAGTTGCTCGCTGTTATATCTAAAGTACGTAGTCTAATTGGTCGGTCGACCGAAGAACTGCATGACCGCTGTTACGTCGAAGTTCGCACAATAAAAGTTCACTGCGTACGGACATACTTATCTTGGTCCAGTCTGTCGACTTTGTGAGAAAGCGGAACTCTGGAATCACGGGAAGAACCAGGGAAGACGTCTTACGGTTCTGAGCACATTTTGGTCACTTTAAGTTACCTGGTCACGCCTAGTCATTGTGATAACTTGCATTTATTTTCATTCAATAGTTAATTTTTCATTAAACTACAAGTTTTACATAACATTTAGTGTTTGTAGTGATCTTTGTTCGACCGACATCCCCGTCAAGAAAGTTTGGTTTACTGTGGGTCGTAACAAATTGGGGGCTCGTCCGGGATTCTCAACAGAATGAGTTCGTTTCCCTCTGTACCGTCAAGCAAGTATGCTTAGTCCATTCAATGGCTGCCTCGGGTGATGATGTCGTCGAGTTCAAGATTTAGAGCAATTGAGAAAAGCCGAAGTGAGACTTGTTGCTGATCAAATTGGAGTTTCTCTAAGCAGTAGTACGAGGAATCGCAATATTACTGATGTTTGATCTCAAATTAAAGTTAAACCGCCTGTGGTGTGGAGCAAACTTTTACTGATGTTAATGCACTTGAATTGCTGAAAATTTAACTTGAAAAAGAAAAACTGAAATTTGAGCAATGCAAGAAACGTGAGGAATATAAAAGAGAAAGGGAAACGGAAGAAGTGAAACGTTTACGAGAAAAGAAGCGTACGGTACCAATTTGAATGAAGAAAATAGAGTTGGAAGCACAACGATCACAAGAGCGCACATACTGTGGTCCAATTAAAAACTTTCAAAACAAAATTTTTTGTCGCCAAGAATATTACGCTTGTCCCCAGACTTTGTGAAGATAAAGTTGACTCTTATTTCTCAGCGTTCAAAAAGATAGCAAAAAGGCTTGACTGGCCTCGTAGGTACTAGACCATATTGCTACAAAGCGTGTTGATTGGGAAAGAGGAGGAAGTATTTTCTTCATTTTCTGATGAACTGTCCGAAAATTACGAAGTTGTAAAAAAGAGCCATTCTGTCTGCTTACGAATTTGTCCTAGGGGCCTATAGTCAGAAATTTAGAAATTTACCAAAGCAGACAGGTCAAAATTTTGTGAAGGGTACAAAGGAAAACGGAATTATTTTTCTCAAGTGGTATCGTTCGCTCCAAACTGCCAAAGAATTTGATAAATTAAGGGAATTGATTGTAATAAAAGAATTTATCTACAAGATTTCAATAAATACGTTGATAATAAGGGTTTTACTGCCAAATGCAATCTGATTCCAAACCAAAATCAAATACACAGGTAAGAGTTATTCTAGACAACGCCATGAACGCAAGAGGACCTTTGCTTGTTGTTACTGTCACAGTGGTAAACCTGGACATTTTCAGACCAAATGCTTTCAACGGAAAAAGATAATAAAAATTTGAGTAAACCCGTGGCTTTGGTCAGTCCAAAAGATGGGTGGTCTGTTGATCATCCCTTAGCTAAAATTTCTGTTTTATCAAACCAAGCAGACCAGCCTAATATGTCCCAGTCTGTCCCAGAGGGCTATGGAACTTTTGTTTCTCCTTGGTGAAGTTATGTCGTCATCTGGCGATGGAGAAATTAAACCTATCTATACCAAGGGGCATTGGGACTGCTCAGTCCTTAATATGATGTTCTGCCAGAAAGTTCAAATTATTCAATTATTGTTCAAGGTATTTATGGTACGTTTGCGTCTGTCCCCCTTTATGAAGTAAACTTGAAATCTGAGCTGGTCATAGGTACTATAGGTACTGTTCGCACTCTACCTGTACAAGGTATAAGTTTCTGCTAGGGAACGATTTGGCCGGAGGCAAAGTCAACGTTTCTTCCATACTAACCAAAACTCCTGTCGTTATTGATTCAGAGACAGAACAATTAAATGACACCTTCCCTAGCATATTTCCTTCATGTGTTGTAACAGATCACAATCACAGAAAGCACAAAAGATGAGGCAAAATTCCGAAGTGTCTTCGAATTCTGGGGTTTGACTTGCTGAAACTTTTTTCAAAGATTTGGAAAGTGATGATTGCACGTCTAAGAGTGACGCCTCACAGGGTGCGTTTAACAGTCCGCTCTTGTGAGGAACAAAAGACTGATCCAATTTAAAATGATTTGATTCAAAAGGCATTATCAGAATTCGAAGCTACTAAAGTTCCAAGATGCCTCTCACATCAAATCAGAGGTCCCTATGAGAAAGTGGAGACCTCCATGTGTTCCGTTATTATCCATGTCTAACTTCACATCTCATGACACAGTACTTTCGGTTTCGCCCATTATTTCAACGTTCAATTGGTTATGTTATGATTAACAAGAAAAACAACTTCTTCGCAGTTTTTTTTATTGTTTGATCTTTATCAACTTCGATAACTCCAGAGGTTTTGAAAAACTTCTTTTCATGAAGTCGAGACAACACGAATCAAGGACGATTACATGCTGTACATTACAATAAATAGAAGACGTGAAAATTCTTCAAGCCGACAATAAAGACTCGAAAAATACACCAGAAGGATTTTTTTTGTAATTGTTAATTTTTTTTAAACTGGGCTTTTCCTTTATTGCTCTTTTGTTCTATGACAAATTGAAATGACTATTAAGGTTACAGAAACTAGTGTCTTGCTGAAATTATTATGAAACTCAGAGACGCAAGCAACCGGCAATACCAGGGTAAAGTATATAGGGTCATGCAAGGGAATGGAATTGTAGCGATGCTAGGCATTTTTTATCGTAAAGGCACAGAACTTGAGCTGTTAGAATTTATTATGGAGTGCACGAGTGTAATACCTTCAATTCTCTAAACGAAATCACACAGGTTATTGATATTTTAAAAGGTCAACGATTCAATCATTAACTATTTTATTAGGCAAAGATAACTCAATTTTCTTAAATCTTCAATATTTATCGGAACGTTCCCATCACCCAAGCCGTGTTCCTATATCAAGAGAAAAATCCTCAGAAACGATCGATAATTCATCAACCAAAAATCGCCCATTTGAAAAGTCCAGGTTTTAATTAAATGTGAAAGCCCATCTTCACCAAAAGCTGAAGTTATAATCAATCAAAGTTGAGCAAATGAACGCTGACAGCAATCTCTATAATATTTCTCGATAAACCCGTCGTTGCATGGAGAACTAATGGACACTCTTGTTACAGCTAAAAGCAAGCGATTGGAAAACAAAAACGATTCGGATGAATAATTTGAACAGTACTTCTATCGGATCATAATATCGTGACTGTAGTTCCGTATAAAATGGGAAGTTGGCAAAAAACATAAAACCTAGGCGTACATCAGTGATCTACTCCAGCCCTGTATATTCCAACTCGTACACTCCGTTCATCCACTAAGAAACTTTAACATCTATAACCTATAAAACCATCACCTATGGTGGCCGAGCATTTTCATACGCTGCACCTAAAATATTGAATACACAACCACTCGACATCAGAGACTCCTCAAACTTGGAAACTTCAAAAAAACTGAAAAGGCACATGTTCTCCAGAGGATACAGTGCAAAACCATGCATGCATTTTGTTTTAAAGCGAAAACAATTTAATTATATAAGGTACTGGGATTTTTAAAAGTGGGTCATGTGGGTAGGTCAGATTACCAGATACACATGATTTTTTCGTCGCCTTAAGGTACTATGCGCCTCGACAGTGCAAGACTTTTTTCAAAATTTCCCGAATGAAACTTTCAACCATTCTATTGCCAAATCAAGAATAAAAATCGGGGGTCATTGCAAGGTTTTGAACTAGCGAAACAAATCACCCATCATTTTGCGATATTTGAAATTCAAAATGACCGCCATTCCTGTGTTAACTCTTGGGGGAATTCAATTTTGGATTTTCGAAAAACTAAGACGGTGAAAGTTTTTCTTTTCAAACAGCCTTAAAATGACTCCCAACAAGTGGTAGACCAGAAAAGAATTGTAGACATATGAGAGTCCGACTATCTGTCCCCGAGGCACGTTCTACCTTAAGACAAACATGACCCAAATGACCTACCATTGTTACTGCGGGACAACGATTATTCAGTTGAAATGCAAATAAACAGGCGTCAAGAGTCATAATAGACTCGACCACGTGATTCGACTTCAATACAAATGCAGACACCGGATTTGAAGCGTATTGCCAGTTTACGCTGTATCGCTGAAGTCTTATTTCAGATCGTAAAATTCTCGGGTGTAGACATTACAAATACACAAACTTTAATTGACAGATGTATCGGTTCTTGTGTGTTTAACAAAAGACAGTGAAGGCGATATCGCATTCTTTAAAGGGGAAGTTCACCAAGGATGATTTTTACATATGTGGTAGCTCTGTGGTCATTTACCCCAGAAAAGCTATTTTCACCATTTATAACTCGCCCGATTTTTTACAAAAATGATAAAAATAGTACAGTAAATATGCCCATGTAATTTGAATCATGGGAAAACCCCCCAAGCTTGGAGCTTGTATAATGTGATATGGAAGGGACCATCTTCGGATGGGTATGGCCCCCACATTGTTCACTCACAGTAACACAGTAGTAAACGGCAACACAAAATCTGACAGTGGACAGTTTATTATAAGTGATTCATCGTTTATGCAAGGATACTCAGTATAAACAAAAGTTATGTAAATACGCACAGCCTGATTTAAGCATGGGTGAGTGGACAATGCCATACCCATGGAAAAATGATGCCTTCCATATCACATTATGCAAGCTCCAAGCTTGGCGCTTTTTCCCATGATTCAAATTACATGGGCAACTTCCTGTACTATTTCTATCGGTTTTTGTAAAAATCGTGCAAGTTATAAATGGCGAAAATAGCTTTTCCGGGGTAAGTGACCACAAAGCTAGCACATATGTAAAAATCATCCTTGGTGAACTTCCCCTTTAAGTGATATTAACGCAAGTAGACTTTCATGCTTGCTCATTATCGCCATGCAATTGGTTTAAAGTGAATGAAGCTCCATTCTTGAAAGCAGAACTATAGTTTTAAAATGTTTGAAGGTGTTTAACTTTCAAAATCAATCCAAGCATTGATGCACGCAATTTTTCAAGTTGTCATATACAGTCACTTCAATGCACTCCGTATAACTCATAGTCCAATTAACCCCCCTCAGGTCTGGCTTTCTGGTAACTTACCAGAACTACCCCTATATATGTGGATTTAGGAATGGAAGGGTTAATCCTAGCAAATAACACAATACGGAGGAGTCTAGAAAAAAGAGCAGGACACCACCTGGTAAATATAACAGTGATACTCTGAAAGAGGCTATCGGAAACCTTCGAATTCGCAAAGATCAGAGTCTAAAACAATCAATCAATAGGTCATGTCTGTCTCAAAATTTGAATGTGAGCTTTATCTTCACGACCTTGTCGGATTTAACGGAGTAGTTCTGAAAGGCAAAGTGGGTCCAAGGTTGGCAAATATTTATCAGTATAAACTTGAAACCAGTCTGTCATTCACTGTAATGCAGTGGTTTAAGTCAAACACAAATAATTGTGCTGTTCCGATAGCCCTAACTACCCTATTTTTTACCCGCCGACCCTATAGACTTCTTAAGAGCTATGTAGACGAGGAAGTGAAAATAAAGAAAGAAAAACCCGCATAATCGTGCACGTGTTTTTATGACCTGTTGGGAACTTTGTTATTTTTTAAATTTTTATTTGGATGCGACTTGTCGAAAAACAACTAGGTTTGGCAAAACCTTGCGTGATGTTAAAAAATGTGAAACAGGTTTAAAAAGATGAAGTTTTAAAATGGGTGAGGTCAGGCAATCAGAAAGCCCTGATTTCTCTTGGTTTAAAAAATAACTTCAGATGACCTGCGATTGTTACTGAGGGACCACAACCAATCTGTTAGTATGTATGCAAAAGACTTTTGTTAGGTGTCATAAACGTGATTGGATCTAAATCCAAAAATAGACACAGCTTTCACCTAAGTTCGAAGCGTATCGCGTCATTGCTGTGTCTCTGATTCTGAATATCTCGCGTGTTAAATGATAGTGAGACGTTACAAATCCAAAAGCTGTAACCAACTAAGTTAGACCTGTCTTCAACAACTTACACAGCAACGTGTCAGTGTATGTGGTAAACCAAATACGATAAGGGCACAGCAACATTCCTTCAGGTAAGTGAACGCCCATGAAATGTTATACTTGTATATAGCGGCAATTTGATGTCTGTAAATTGTTTTCAGCTTAATTCTTGGAAAGAAAAGCTACGTTCGAGTCGAGGGGCAAATGTTGTCTGGCTGAAGTCGATACATTTCTCACATCTCTGTGTACGCATCGCATTCTAAAGCAAGAGGAAGTCAAATGACGTATGCGTTGATGTTCAAAGGTCCGACTTCACACCGAACAGCAAAAGGTGAAATGGAAAAATTTTCATACCTTTACAATCACTTACTAAAGACAAATGGGACAATTGCAAACTGCGTTCATAATAAATATTCGCTGTCAAGTTAAAACAAAGTCTGTTTACCATTTAAAAACAAACATCACTGTCAGAGGTCTTTCGTCATCTTTTCTCTCTCTAGTGGATATTACCTTGTCAAGTTGACAAAATCGCAATGGACTGCAAAGCTGCCAACCCTATATCATTCATAGTATCATCCAACTCCGTTTGGCGTCGTGGCGGGTAACAAAATTATTGCGTGAGTTTGCGTAATGTTGCGTATTGCGCCATTGTGCCACCGATTGCGCCGATTACTAAACGCCACAACTTAATGCCTGTGTTAACGGACCATAATTTGCAAGACAGTTATATTTACCATTTCGCCGGCAAAGTTCGGGCGTTTTTGCAATAAAGCTTTGTCGGCCTGTTGTATTGATTAAAAAAATCTCTGTCACGACATCAGGCTGGTATGCAGAACTAACTCCCAGGTTTTCCATGTCACCTTTTGACCTGAAAAGACGACGCATTGACAAGACTGGTGACATTTTACGGTTCGATGATCGTTCTCGCTATTAGTGAATGGCTGTGAGACTGTTGGGCGTAACGCATGCACTTCCAGACAATACAACCAAAGCAGATGTCTGCAATATCCTGTTCTACTCTGTCTATTTTGCTATCAACCTAGTCGTCTGAAGCGTACCACTCTGATATTTGAGAGCAAAATATTGCTGCTACAATTCTCGAAAATTGAAATGTTTACAATATAAGGTAGAACGTTGTTGGGGAAAAGTTTTAGAACTATAAAATTTAGAACTCTTTTACTTTTAAATATCCAGACTCAAGTCTATGGAGTAAATATCTTTTTCATCGACGGTCTGGTTACTGTGAAAATCGAAAATCTATTCCCTTTACAAAATTAGAGTTGGAAACGGGTATAGCGGCGATTTAGAATTTAAAATAACGCTAAAGTTTTCGGTTATTTGCAGCTCTAATTTCCATAATTCCAAACTTTCAAGGTGTCCCCAGATTTCAATTGTTGGTTATTAAAGAGCGTTGTATACACATTTTTTGTGGAAGGACAAAAAAATTGGATTACGCATTGCATTTGCCATACGCAGACCTAAGGCCAAGAAAAATAAAAAGTTTGTTTTTCATCCTAGACATATTGCAAAAATGATGCGGTGACGCGGGTTTTTTTCTACTCAATTTTTTTATTCTTCAATCAACAGGAACGCGCAAAAACATGAAAACAACATAGAAATGTACAGAGAGATAAATGCACAGCAATGTTGCTTTGGTATTTTTTGTATAGCAACAGTTCTGTGGTTTGACTTTCAGGCAGCAATGCACAGTTTTGACAGCCTAATATAACGGTGGCATATCTGTACAGTTCTTCATGGAATGTTAGTGTCAGTTATTTTGTTTACAGGTCTCTTTTATACAGCACTGTGTTATGCACTATCGTCTAGTAATTTTGCATTTATTTTTTTCATTTTTCATTTCCTTATGAGCAGAAAAAAAGTTTGACGCGCGGCGGGTCTAAATTGACGCGCGCGAGGATGAGATACAAACTTTTTATTTTTCTTGGCCTAACAAAGCTTGCATGTCAACTTAGGATTTTGTCTGACAACGGAAAACCAAGCCGTATGGTGAAAAACAGCCGGCGGTGACAAAATATCTCGACTGCAATTTGAAGAAAGTAAAAGAAATATTTTACACATGAAGACAATAAACTTGACTTCTGAATAAGGTTCACCGATATAGTAACATCGGTGAAGTGCAACCTATTTCATAAACAGTGGAGTCATGTGATTTTCTCTTTCCCAGAAAATAAACACACATACAGCGCAAAGTAAGCTTGTTCTCCTACTCATAAAAGTTTTTATGTGACCTACCAGAAATGTTTTCTTTGGCATGAATTCCTCTGATCGGTCTCACGTGAAGCTTATTAGGGAGCCTTCAGTAATGTCAAGGGGGTGGGCCTGGGGCATTGGGGAGGGTCACTTTTTAGAAAATTGTCCATGGGGGAGGGTCACTTTTATAAACCTATCTTGGGGAGGGCCACTTTTAGCAGAAGATGATTTTGCGGCAAAACCTTTGAATGTTTATTTGATATTTCCTGAATACGAAATTGCCGACGAAATACATTGATTCTTTTAAATACATACACATAATAGACAAGCTTCACAAGCAAAGAAGATATGCAGTAGTATCCCACATTAAACACCTTGAACAGTTAAAACTGATGAAAGACAAAAGACAAAAGCATATGGGAAAGATGGCAAAGTGTATATCAGTTATCAAATGTCTATAAATTCACAGATATTGTTCATTTTATGTTTTATATTAGTAAAAAATTGATCATAGTTCTCTCATAGTGAATTCAACATTTTCAGTGAAATTTCAAAATCCAATTTCTTGCAGACACATCAAGTTGTAACCACCCTAGACTAAGTACATGCATATGGATATGAATAATCAAGTGTACATGCATTCACAGATTTACCGGGTTTTGTACTGGAAAAATTATTCATAGTTTCCTCATAGACTACCATGTATAGTGAATCAACATTTCGGTGAAATTCCAAAATCCAATTTTTTTGCACAAACATCCACTTGTAACCACCCTAGTCCAATTAAATACATTAATATCAATAATAAAGCGTTCATGAATACACAGATTTACCTATTTTTGTATTGGAAAAAAATATTCAAAGGTTCGTCATAGACTACCATGTATAGTAAATCAACATTTTCAATGAAATCCAAAAATCCAATGTCTTGTACACACATGCACGTTTTACTTCCCACTTCAAGCAAAGTACATTTACGTATATTATCAAACATATGTAAATGTCAGATATAGCTTGTTTTGTTGGGGAACGGTCAATAGTTTCCCTGATAGACTCCCATGTATTATGATTTAATGTTATTGGGTGAAGCACTATCAGCAACATCTTGTCTCCTTATAGTTATGTTATATTTATTTATTAAAGTGTCATGTGTGGACTTAAGCAGCTTGGTTGCCACACCAAGCCCCAAGGGCTTACAAGACACTAAAACAGTAAATAAAGTACATAAATATGAATAGCTAGAAATGTAATTTAATTATAAGAAGCTTCTTGTCTCATTGAAAATGCATGATAGACATAGAATGCCATTTTGGATGGCATTTCACTCATCAGAAATTTCAGTTTCTGTTGTACATCAAATGAATCAAATACAAAGAACAAGTTTCTGGCTTTACAGAACAATTGATTCCTAATAACATTGTAAAGTGTACAGTCAAAAATAAAATGGAGCTCATCTTCTACTACATTTGGACAAAAATCACATAGTCTTTCCGCTTTAGGCACATTCGTGTAACGCCCAGTTTCAATTTTCAGAGGTAAGATACCAACTCTCAATTTGTGCTAAAAGTGATCTTTTTGATCTAAAAATGGTAAATTGTTAATATTTCTCCATTCCATATTCCGTCTTTAAGGAGGTACGCTACCATTCCCAAAAATGTTGGGACATTCTTGAAGTTGACTTTTCTGAAATAATCTTTATGTGTACATTGCAAAGATATGAAGACAATATGGGGTACCCATGCAAAATTTTTGAAAAAACACATGCCAAAATTGACAGAAAACCACTAAATCTCCCATTTTGCGAAATTTGCACTTACCAACAGAATCTAATTTTATCGCAAACGATTAAATGAATCAAGTACAGAGAACATACAGTGTGCATACCACAATTGTGCATTGCCAGGACAGCTGCATTAGGACAATCAACTAAAATTTGTGATGTCATGTCTTAAAAATAAATATTAGACCCTAAATTTATCATTTAACAGTAAAATTAGTCTTTTTGAAAAATATAAACTTCATATAAATGCACAAAATAATTTTCAGAATGTTAAAAAGTACAGCAATATCTATCAAACAGACAGTGTTCTTTGATTAAGAAGCAAAAAAAGTTGGGGTCACCACGCAAATTTTCTTACTAAACAGCAAAAAGTGACGAAAAAGGTGAATTTTGTTAGACCTGAGATTTGACCCTCTAGCTTACTGATATTATGTCAGAGCTACAATTGTCAATTATTCTCTACTGATCTTCAAAATAAAAATAACTGTCGATTTTTCAGTACAAAAATAAAATTTCGGTTGTTTTGATTCATAGAAACTTCTGAAAGAAATATTATAAGATCACTAGCATGATTTTTTGCCATTTTGTCCTGTTATTCACGCTCACCAGGTTAGGTAGTCTAAAAGGAACATGTACATCTTCTGGACAAAAGAGGGCGCTCTCATATATCGAATGGTAGCGTACTATTAACATCAAATATGTATGCAATTCGGGCTTTTCATTCATGTCCAGTTACTAATATACAGCGTTTTTAATGCATTTTTAATGACAGGAATACTACAAGCCTCTAAATTGCCAAATTTTTCCTGCAAACCAATTTCTGAAAATAAATCAAACATATCTCTAGCCCAGTTTTTATATTTTAAACTCTGATATCCCAAGTAAAAACTTGCTTAATGATTCTGTCATTAGGCATAACTACTAATATATTCCAGAGTCTCACCATGAACACGATTGTAACTAATTTGGGATAATTGGATGGTGAACTAATGTCTTTAAAATCTGCAAATGTAAGCTCACATGCTTTTCTTTTTACGTTATTATATTTACACATTTGTTTTTATGAGTAATTTGTAATATCGCAACATTCAGCGATAGGATACCTACCATTTTTGAGAAATTTGAAAAATACGAAGATCCAATCATCCCAAATTAGTTCCAATCGTGTTCATGTTCAATTTGTTCCTCAATAGACAGGGACCCAGCCCATATCTCCATTTATAGCAAGGATAAGGGCAAATTTGTGGACGCATTGGAAATATCTGATCGATCTGTTTTGAATTGACTCACATTTTGAAGAAAAACGGTAGCCCCAAATTGCAGAACAGTAATCTAAAATTGGAGTAATGCAAGAGTGAAACAGAGTCGTAAAAGTGTTATATTTAGGTTGGGTTTTACCTCCAGGCATATCTCTTCACTGCAAAGATACTCTTCAAAATAAACGGAAAATATCAAAAATCGACTCAGCAGCTCAGCAGCTCATCAGCACATGCAGACTCTTGCTATTCAAATGCTAATTTTCCTGGTTGTGAAAAAATATATATTGCACATTGTTGGAGGGTCACCATATTGTTGTGCAAAATATGGTGACCCTCCAGCAAATGCATGACCCTTCAAAATGCTTGCGTGATAAATTGCAACCCTCCTTCCCAAAATGCCAGCCCTCTGCCCAGTAATTTCTGGGTGTAACTTACATAACAATCAAACTTAGTGTTATGTAAATTAGCTGATTTTGTGTCTGTGTTATTCCTAGGGAGAATACTGTAATGATTTGGGCAGGGTCACGTTTTTAGAATGCCGGACAAGGGGGTCACATTTTAGACAAGGATAGGGGAGGGTCGCATTTTACAGTACACGTGCGCATGGAATTTCCCCCGGCCACCCCCTGTAATTACTGAAGGTTCCGTTATTCATCTGTAGGTTTAGAGGCATCAACAGAAAGCTCACTCTTTTTATGTACTCATGTATACAATAGGTGCGTACTTTTATATAAAAGGGTATAATACTGTAGATATGTTTAGCACATGAAAAGCATACATCAAATATTCACGATGAGGATTCTGCGTGTCTTTATCTGTTCTATCGGATAACTAATGGCGATTCTAAAACCATGACAGTCAATAACGCTATCCGCAAGTGAAAACACATATCTATAACTATTTCGCTGCCAGTGAAAACAGCATCTCAACTGCATGCATTATTGACAGATAATACACATCTAGGATCTCGCGATGATTTCCTGACACTGAAGATAGTCATTAATTATGGTGCGGTATATTTCCGGAAATCGAGCTTGTCGAAGGATTGAAAGGATTCGATGAAAAATTACTGCCTTTCGGCCGTGGCACTCTGAACGTACAGCCTATTCGAATTCTTTAACACAGGTCTGCTATAACAAGAATCGTTTTTCGCTTGTTATCCGACTTATTCTGTCGAAAAAAGTAAGCTAGTTAGTCCAATTAAGCATCAGAATATGAGTTGATCTCTTGAGAGAGGGATCTGAAGCATGAACATAAAGATAAATTGTCCTCTTTCCTTCGGCATTATGGCATCTATTCTTCGTGGATATTAGAGGCGGTTAATATCTACTATTGTCAGTTATCCTCAAGCGCGGCGACATGAAGGCTTAATTGCTGATGCGGAGATTACAGTCACACGTTATTTTTGATATTATTATCTTTCTACAGCATAGTAGAAGTTAAATAAAATATCAACCGAAATGAAGTGTGTTTAGATTAACCGTTTCACCTTTCAGAAGAATATGGCGGAACAGAAGTTATTTGTGAACCTGTTCGTCGTTTTAATTTACGTGTGTTCCATTCAAACTGATGATTCCTGTCCGGAAGCAAAGGAAAAAGTCAATTGCAAAGGTAAAACTGTCAGAAGAGGACATTTTTTACCTTCTCTCATTTACTAACGTACGTTTTCACACACATGAGCAATGATGTATCGATATTTGTCTCCCTTTCTGTTTAGCCTTTCCATAGATATCTAAAAACGGCTGATGTTGATCAGAAAATCGTGTGACAGTTTTTAAGGTCGTTCTGTGGTGTGATGACAATGACATTACTCATTTGTATATTTACATAACTATCAAAATTAGTGATGTAAATTTTGATTGATTTGACCTAAGTGGATGAAACGTTCTGTGTAACTTGAGAATACAATGATATGGCATGTTATGTATGTTTTCAAAAGAGTCATATGGAACTTGTGTATTTAACACATTTTCACAATTAGAGAATATAAAACTGTAATAACTCGACCAAACTTAGTGATACTTATTATGTGTATTAATAACATAATGACATAACAGTTGTGAAAGACATTTTTTACCTCTCACGTCAGCTAATCAATCATTTGCATATTAAACGAACTTTCACATTTAGGGATATAATCTGTGGGACTTGGCCAACATCATTAAACTTGCTATGTATATCGGTGTCATACAACTGTAACGAGTGAAATATATTTAGGATTTTTACGGGAGCTAATTAATTATTTGCATATTAAATGACCTTAACATTTAGTGATATCAAATTTGTAGCACTTGACCGAAGAAAACTAAGCTGGCCACTGACATAAAGTGATGACAAAAAGAAAGAGTTGTCAGGTAATCGCCCATTTGCATATACTTAAAAACTATCTACTGTTGATTGACCAATCAGAGTGCTCAATTTTCAGGGGTTTTATTTACTCGTAAAAGCCTTGGTCACAAATTCCATAAACGAATGACAGCGCCGTAGTAAAGTACTGTCCCATCAAAAGTGAACATGTCATATTCTGTAGACATCTGGTACGTTTTAATATTCAAATTTGGTAACACAGCGGAAACCAGCTGCAACACAAAATCTGCTGTGCCCTAGGGCATTTATATAATGTGCCCTAGGGCATTTATAGGATAATCCATTACATTGGAAGGCTATTTCACCAAATAAAAGTTTTTAATTCATGTCCTAAACATGTCACATTGACAAAGGGGACGGTTGACGTAAACACATTGAAAACAAAATATATCAGTTAGGGGCGATAGTTTTTAAGTCGGATAAAACCCTCGTACTCGGGCTCTTCTGGTATATAAAGTCCAACCCTACGATAAAATGTCTCGGCCTGCGGCCTCGACATTTATCGTTGGGTTGGACTTATATACCAGGAGAGCCCTCATACTCGGGCTTTATCCTATACTTAATGAAAAGTTCAATGGCCTCAACATTTCAAATATGACTGCATCAAATTTGATAGGACTGTACCGGCACAGATATTACTCATTACAACATATAGATAAAGTAGTTTCATGGCAAAGAATTGGTCATGTGTGTCATCAATCAACTGTTCAGTTTTAATGCATAAAATATAATGATTTTGGATGGTGATGTTTATCAAAGCAAAACATGGGCACAATGAAAGAAATTTTGCACTTCATGTCAGAATATTTATTTTGTAACAAATATAATAAAATTGCAAATGTGTTGTGATAACATAACGTAAGAGACAAGTATCAATGGTTTACACAACTGCAGCAAATGTATAGCGAATCGATTCAGCATGACCAGGTGCCATGACTAATTCAATCCCCCATGTATTGAATTTCAAACAGATACAACCCTGACAGCTCGCTCTCTCTCTCTCTCTCTCTCTCTCTCTCTCTCTCTTCTCTCTCTCTCTCTCTCTTTCTCTCTCTCTCTCTCTCTCTCTCTCTCTCTCTCTCTCCAGACGCTTGAATGACTGTTTCTCTTACTTTCGTAAGAAATTGCAGGAATATCAAACCATTTCATTATTACCCTCATGAATGCATGATTGCGTTAGACTATAAATTATTCAAACTAAAACGATATTTCTTCACGGTTTTAGACCTGGTCAGAATTGGAACAACATGTTTCAGATTTTTACGGAAGAACCGCTCTGGACGCATTGGGAAACTGCGAAAGCTTACTGTGAGAAGGTTTACAATGACAGTTATGGAGTTATCGGACATCTGATGATTCCGTCTAATACATCAATATTTTGCACTATCCGAAGTCACTTACTCAGCGACAATAATAGATACCGACGTGAAAGTATATCTGGATACTGGATAGGTTGTCATACAGAGAAGGGCAGGGATTTCAAATGGATTGATGATACAAACGTTGTGATCTCTAATGCAACTTGGGCTACTGATCAACCAGACTACGGGACGTGCGATTCGGGCCAGCATTGTTGTCAACTTTGGTTCGTAAATTGATTCTATATCACTATTTACAAAATGATCAACATTTTCGTCCTAGAAATCAATCAATTTTTCTTCAATCTCTACCTAAAAAACAGAGTATGTTAGAATATGAGGCATAAGTCTCAGTCTTATAAATAGATCATGTCCTGTACAATATGCATTGTTCAAAACTGGACTCCACTCCTGAGTAGAATATGTATTTCAACAATACACTACGCTTTACATGCATTACAAACGGTATTTTATATTGAACACTCACATGCTAGATATTTTGGGAATAGAATACGACATTCCATGATCCATTTTTCAAATTGAACAAATATGACATGAAATACAATGAAATACAGCTAATGGACTTATAAGAACTATTAATATGTTAATGTGTTATTTTGATTGTTTAAAATAATTCACTGTATACTAGTAATCAAATTAACAGTATAAGGCTTGCCTTGATTATACCGTTCGACGAAACAAGTCGTTATGCTCCCTGGGATAAAGTGTTTGTGAGTGTGTTGATCCCCGCTTTGATTTTAACTGCTAGTGTCTATTAATTGGTAAATGACAGACGATGTGCAATCGATCACAATTTCGGGTCCGAGCTACTCAATTAAAATTGTTCATGAATGAAAGGCTATGACCATAGATTGTTTGAAACAATGAAGAAAAATCGCACAAATTCCAAAATCAAATGCTGATGACTTGATAGCATTTTGCTATTGACATGCTGCAGACAAATGAAATATTCATAGCACTGGTGTAAAGCTGTGACATTTCAATGATTTATTTTTTGCAACAAAAATTGAAATGCATGTGTACATCATAGTACAAATTCCTTATACCACGTTTGATTGATATTGATCTGCACTTGATATAAAAAATATGGTCGCCAATGCAATCGGCCATGATGGATCGTATCGCGGAACTTCCTGAAATATCAATTGATTTAAATCGGATGTGGAGATTGGCTCTGTTTTAAACTAATTGAAACTCTGTTGTTCTATACTATACCTGCTTCTGTGGCGTCTCCATCTGACAAACTCCAACTGATAGTTACGTTCAATCTCACGTTTTCAAGGAAACAACCAGAAACATATTTTATGTACCCATACTCTGGGTAATTCGACGGAAACTCTACGCAGTCTGCACTCAACTAACATGAAAGGAATGATAATGATAAGCACAGTTGCTTCCTGAAATTAAATGGCCGTTTGTTAAATTGGGTCAATTAACCGCTATGAAAATTTTTCCTCGTACAAATTTTATTTTATTTTTATTTTATTTATTTTTTTTATTTGCTCATCAACAGCGCCATCAGGTAGTCACTTACAGACAAGAAAATAAAAAAAGATAAAATACACTAAAATTTAAGCAAACAAAAAAGTACTCTAAAAATCAAACAATGACGAAAACAAATTAACATGTCTTTAAAAGTTTAATGAGATTCTTCAAAAACATCGACATCGCAAACCTTATCAATCAGATCATTAAACAATCGTGACGTACGTCCAATCAGGCTATTTTTGTAACATCAACTCTACAATAAGGGATATGTAATAGAGGTCTATGTCTAGCAGAGTATCTATGGTAGCATAGACCATAAAAACCTGTACAATCTGTAGAGTCATAAGAAGATAAAAGGCATTTACGTACAAACATACAATCAAATAGTTTCCTACATAAGAACAAAGGTTGAATTTTAAAAAGATTACAGATCAAGTTATAGTCACAATTACACCAAGATGAAGTCACTGTGACATCCCTGTTTCTGATGTAAATATCTAAGAAAACATTTCTGAATTGACTCATTAATACGGTTTGCCTGAAATGACTATATTATATTCAAAAATTGGACGCACCATAGTAATAAACAGGTGTCGAAGGACAGCAACTTGGGTAATCAATTAAGAAATTAAAATTGCGTTTAATGAGACCAATTATACGATTGGCTTTACCTACAATAGAGTCAATGAACAAAAGTGAGTTTTGAATCAAAAATGATACCAAATCCTTAATGTGAGAACCATGATCGAGCAAACAATTATCCACATGGTAATTAAACTTAATAGGTTTCTTTTTTAAGGTGATGGTAAGTACCTTACATTTGCTGGCATTCAAATCTAAGCGCCAATTTTTGAGCACTGAACAAGTTTATTTACAGACTTTTGTAAGTGCTTGCTATCATCAAGAGATTTAACACGACTAAAAGTTTGGCATCGTCTGCAAACAGCAAAGACGGAACAGATACAGTCATCGGCAAGTCATTTATGTATAATAAAAATAGTAAAGCCCCAAGAATGGAACCTTGTGGTACACCGCCGGATGTTATCTGGCACCGAGTCGACGCTGCTCCAAATGATCACTTGGCTGATAAAATAAGATCGACGTATATATATATATATATATATATATATATATATATATATATATATATATATATATATATATATCTATATATATATATATATATATATATATATATATGGGTGTGTAATTTTTATTAGCAGTCATGTAGAGACATAATAATACCGGTACCTTATGTTCGACTTAAAAGGGCACTTCTGGAGTTGTCGGTTCATCTGAACGTGATCTTCAGTTACAAATGGTCGGTGAGGCAAAGAGATCGGGCACAAAGATCACGAACTGAAGCCAATCACTACAGCTGAATTAATCAGATTGACGTACATACATATATCCTATCGTCCTCAAATGACGTTGTGACGGAACCTCAGTGTTCAAGTCGGTGTAATAGTTCGAAACTGAAAAACAATCATAACAGAATATTCGCTTAGCAGCCATATCTTTATGAACCAACATTCAGAAGAATGTCTGACAAGCAATTATTTTGCAGGAAGAAAGGTCGAGGGAACCATGATAATTCAAGATTGACGACGTTTGTTGTTCTAAGAAAGAGAAGCCTTTCATCTGTCAATTTCGTGAGTAAGCAAATATGGTACTTGGTGTATTAACTGAAAGAAATCTTACTTTGATGCAGATCCGCCATGTAGTAAACATTATTTGTATCACGTATCATATGTTTTGTGTCATATGTTTCAAACTTAGGAACATTAGGTAATAAATAACACGGTCGTCGGCGTTTTATAATCGGAGAGATATATTTACCAACTTAAAGTAGTTCCCCTTGAAGACCTTGTTTATTAAAATTTTACATATCGAAAATCTCATTTCCGTAGGCTTGGTAAAAAATTACAGTTTGTCACGCGCAGAATTAATCCGAAATATTACGATTTTGATAATTTATAATGTTTGTGAATTGAATATTGCAATGGATTTGGTATCGGAAGTATCCCTTCGACGTTATTTGTGGCCGGTTATGGGGGGAAAATATAAGAGATTACATAAATATAATTGAAAAACACGGAAATTACTTTCATTTTTCTAATTTGCATTAAAACATAAAAAATACGGGATTTATTTTCACGTGCAACATGTACAGCAATACTACTGAAATTTGCAGAATTTATAACTGCCATCAAACATTCTTGCACTTCTCAAATTCGTGTAAATTCCAAATGCTTTTCTCAAATACATCACTGTCCTTCAATCGATGTAAGGATTTACGATTTTAGTACATAGGCCGTGTTGAATAATATCACACATCAATGTTCGCGCTAACGCTCGCCAAATTCGCAAACACGAATTCAAATCCCACTTGGCGAAAATATTTTGCACTTTGTTCATCACTTTAGCGGAGTTTTTTCTTACTCGATCTTGCCGGTAAATGATCGTTTCACATTGTGCAATTTATTAAACATAGCGATTCACACGGCAGCCATTTTAATCGAGCGTTTTGATCTCACAGAAGTATAGGAGACTCGTATCAACTTAAGGGCGTTTGTCATCGTAACTACAATTTTAATAAGTTTAGCAAACATGGCGGGCGGTCGGAAGAACAGCATCGAAATCAATAAACGTACTAGTCCAAGTATAGGCCCCTGCTCGTGTATAATAAACCCGGGCCCCTATGCCTCTCCCCGGCTGATTTCAGGGTATTTTGAATATCCTGTAAATCCCTGTATCACCACCTTTCCTAGTTTAACTAAAGTACGGAAAGGTTAGCATAGAATAATAAGTCGTTAGGGTTGGTAAAATTTTGTTTCAGATCAAAGAAACTTATTTAAAATATGTCGAAACAATGGGACAATAACCCCATTCTCCACGTCACGTCCGCCATTATTTATTTTCATTCATGTCCACGATGCATTAATTTTCATCCTCTATAGAGGCACTTTAATTTGCTTAAAGCAATTATCCTTTCATCTTTGAAGAGTTTTTACCGTGACTGTTACAATTTTCACTGCTACATGTAAGTTGCTGTTTTCACTAGATGCAGACTGTATTGGAAAAATGAGTTGTTTATACGTGCAGCCAATGCAAGCCGGTGCGCAGCGCTTGAGGATGTTGTATAACAAAAGATATCTTACTGATGCATTCGTTGTTGACTTTGTCAAAGTTAATCCGGTGATAATCTGGTGACATCGTCCACAGACTAGTAATTTATCCCTGCTTGCTTTGGCGAATCAGGCAATCAAAAGCATCAAGGAATAAACGCAACACAGTGACAAAACTTCGCGCAAGATTGTCAAACCGAAAACACAACGAAAATGAAAAGAAATTGTCACAAAACCAGTGCTGACATAAGACCATGGGGCTAGAAACGTTTTCTAACTCCATAAAAAGACCGAGACACCAAAGGTTGGCAGTATTCTTTATTGGCACTACCTATCATTGTCAAACGTATTAAAATAAATAAACCATAGCAAGAAGAAACATGTGCTGAGATCAAGACTCCTGCCCCCCCCCTCCGCCCTACACCGGGACGGACATTTTTGCAACCCCCTATGCTTATGGCACTGTACTGACGCATGCGTATCTGTGAGCCGCTTGCGGCTCCCTTCGGTGGCCCTCTGCGCGAGCTACTAATGCTAATATGGCCCTTTGTGACGCACTGCTATTGCTGTCTGCGGTGATAAACATTATTGGCGGTATGGCATCTGTGAACATTTTCGGTGAAAAAAAAGTATTTGTTGAATGGACAAAATCTTGGTCGGTCGGGCGTTCAACAGATGTTTTTCTCTCGCTTAATGTAGACAGATTCCATGATTTTTTTCTGCAACGACAGTTATCTTCCGAGCAGTAAAAGGTGATTATTTCAAGATGTCCTCTCCAGTATCCATAACTTGTTCTTGCTGTTTAATTTTCCTCATTTTTAAATGTCTTTCTCAGCTTATCCATCAGAAATCGATCGCATTACTAATTGTTCTACTACCGAGAAGTCAATGACGATATCGCGGTGTCCGGACAAATTCGTATCAAACAACACGGGCTTCATGGAGTGGCCGATTACGGAGGCCTGTAACGTTGTGAAAAGAGAATGTCCCTACAACAATGGAACAGATGATGTGCATGGGGAGTGTGGTGAGTCTCGAAATCGAAAACGTTCGGTATATAATAATGCTCAGTTAACAATACCACTTAAGCTATATATAATATTGTCAATGAGATATACGAAGGTAAGTAAACTTTAGTCGGCATTGCATGCAATAACGTCGCAAAATATTTCCAGGAGTTTGGAGGAAACATAGTCTAACCTCAGAAAATATAAATTACTTGTCCTAGGTCTAACTTACTACATTGTGCGCAGATTAAAGTTTGTTCATCCTTGTAACGTTTATCCTAAGTAAAACGTAACTTCATGCGATGTTTCTTCGCCAACAGTGAATCATCAAAATCCGGGTTAGAGGTCGATTGGCGACCAGCAGACATGCCAGCTTGCACTTCGAAGAGTCACGCAAATCGAAAAGACCACCTCAAACATTTAGCCAACATCACTACTCCACAAGGTAGGCATATTCTGGATGAGAATTCTTTAAAAGGAAGATAAGTATCATTACCCTGAAATGAGTTGAGTATTAAAACTAACAATGTCTGTTCAACGTCAATGTCCTTGCAGATTTTTTAAACGTGCTACTTTTGCAAGGGAAGTATAGCAAATCTTCTTCGGAACTATAAATAGGACTTAGGTCTGTAGCGTGCAATGTTCCAATTAGGAATTAATGATCCGACCATTAAATTGATTTATCGATTTAAGCTTATAAAGAACACTTGTGCCTTGAACTTTATTCAGAAATAATTTACAACCGGAAAATTGTATGTAACTTGAGCAAACCTATTTCTTATAAAGTCTTTGTTTCGTTACAGAATACCTTAAGACGGTTGCCGAACAACTGACCAACCTCACCTTTGAAGCGGACAGTTTTGACGAGACAGACTTGGCGCTCTCCGTTAGTGTAGTTACTAATATTTTAGAGAGTGGAACAAATGGAATTGAAGTCGCAGTAGCTGAAGATGTACTGCAAAGTGTCGATAATTTGTTGAACGTAGATCATGATGTGTTGGTTGCTAGTCAGACAAATGAGAAAGCTGCTACAAGGTAAAACGCTTAGTATTGTCCAGAGAGTGTTTTTAAAGATTGTGTCTCTCTTTTCAACATGCAATTTTATTCATTCGTTGTAATGTACTTTCGAAACAACAAACAGCTATACTTTTGTAGGATTCTTTTCCCTTGCCATACTTCAATACGTTACTAACGAAAGTAAGTTACATAGCGAAATGACAATAGTGGCCTTAATCAGCAACCTAGGAAAGTGATGTGCGTTTGACAGGTAGTTCAGTCTCGGGCGTTCATAGGATCGATGTCTATATATCTTCAGACAACGTACACATAAATGCCGGTTGCCAAGACGAACTCCTTCTACGTTCATTAAATATGCAAGTCGAGTTACGTAGTTCGTACTTTATATTTGAATGAATGGTTGATTCGGCATACCAAATGACACACGCATTCTTGCGCATGCCTGGACTTCGTTCAAGTCGGTGAATTTAAAAAATAAAATCATTTATAACAGTTTCTCTTGTGTCTCTTCTATTTCATACGAACCTATTTGGAATTTGTCAGCCCAGGCCAGGTTTTCCTAGCGATTGAACTCTCCGCAATAGTGAGTTAGTTCTGCCGTCCGGGAGAAACTCCCCTGTATAGCGTTCACCCCACTCATCGCGTTCACCCCACTCACGCGTTTCACACGAAAACACAAACCATCACGTTCCCCCACTAAAGCATTCACAAATCACAGACTTGAGCCAAGTCTGTTCGTTTCGTCTGTTGTTGGCTGATCAAAAATTGAGTATTTATTTTAGTACATGTTATCAATTTCTAAAATACGTAGTTTAGAAGATGCTGATTTCTGTAAATCAATATTCAATATGTAAATCTTTCGGCTGAACTGTCAACTGAATATTTTGCTTTACTAGATGTATACAAAGTTGAAGCCGACTACTTTTACAATTTCTTTTTCAGACTCATTGAATCTGTGGAGAAACTGTCTTTGATTGTAAACTTTGTTGATGATTCGATGGATTCTGGAAACCAGTCTGTCACGATAGAAACAGCAAGCATTGTCATGGCACTTGCAGAAATAGATTTCGAATCGTTCGCTGGACTTAATTTTTGGGTCTCTTCGGACAAAGTAAGTCAGAATTTTAAAGTTTGATATTTTAAAAGGTCATGTACCTTACACTGTTGAAGCTTAAATCTGCGTGAAAGTTACGATAAAGCGAGCGCACACCATATCCCAATATAACTACAGCATTTTACGTTTATCGAAATTGATTTACGAAGATTTGAATAAGAAATTATTATTTGAAGAAACTTCGAAGTCACAGACAGTTTTTTCTTTCTTTTGGGAATTTTCTGTTATTCTCTGCCAACTTAAAATGTTTCGTACCGAGAAATCTCATGTTAGTTTTTTGTATTTGTAAATGCACAAACTTTTACGTTGCCTTAGTAAGAGGTGTAATTAATGTAATGAATTTTAACGATTGATGCGGCATATCCTGCGGCAGTACTTCACCGAAGAGAATGAAGAGTATTGCAGCGGCATATGCCGTATCACGAGTTAAAGTACGTCAGTATGCCTCAAAATGGGATGTTGGGGTCTGTCATAATAATTTGTATCGTAAGACTAATCGCTCATTGAATTGCCGTCACACCTTTACTGTCTACACTTGGCAAGAAAGTGTGACGGTAACCACCAAACAATAAAATACGATTGTTTGATCACAGGTATATATTCTGGGATAATAAATACTAATATGATAGAAATCAAATAAGTTTCGTTGTCTAAAGGTTTTTTTCTGTCTGCCTTTTTCTTTCCTATACACTCTGCTCGCTTGAGACGTGACGGTCTGCGCACTGTGCACATGTGTGTGTCTCTAAGTGCGTGCGTAGTAAGATGTGCCCTCTTTCGGTTAACTCTTGCTTGCTTGAGTGACCTGAATATTTTGCAGGATTATCGAGTCTGCAGGATTATCGAGTCTGATTCTGCAAAATTTTCAGGTCACCCGCGGAAGCAAGAGTTCACCGAAAGAGGGCTCGTCTTACGCACGCACTTACACACACACACACACACCACCGCACACACATACATTGCACAGTCCGTCACGTCTCAAGCGAGCAGAACGTATTAAAGAGAAGGCAAACAGAAAAAAAACTTGTAGACAACTTATTTGGTTTTTATTATATTAGTATTTATTATTCCTGAATATACCCCTGTGGTATGTTACTGTATTTGAAAACATGGTGGACAATGAATAAATATATGGTAGCTTTCAAATCGAAGATGGTGAAAATTACAATGATTTGAACTCAAAAGTACGAAAAAATTGCCGAGGTTGCTCACACGATTTCTGTAACACAGCACAGATTTTTAAACTCCTTCAGCGATTTCTTAATTTTTATTCCAGATTGAGCTTTCTAGACAGGCTGAAACTGATGACGTCATCGCGGAGACTAAATCATCCATTCACGTACCGATATCATTGCTTGATGGATTAGAACCAGACGAACGATCTCAGGTCAATCGAGTACAATTTGTCGTTCATAAATTAAATACTTTCTTTAAGGTATGTGAAACTTCAAGTCACCTTTAAGTAGTTTTGTAGATTATTCGATTTACGGTGATTTTTCACATAAACTGATCGATATTTGAAGCTGACACCGGATTTGCTCACACTGTTGACTGGAGCTAAAGTTTGCGTGCTAATCATTATATCATTGATGCACAACTGCTTCTCTAGGCTGTTGACATGAACCGTACGAATGCTGGATTTAACCCTGTCATCGCAGCCAGTATTGGGGAGCTGAAAATCACCAACTTAAGGGACCCTGTTATAATACGCATACCACGTAACAACCAGGTAAGGAAGCTTCATCAGCTTTAGTGATGGTTTAGTTGCATTCCTTTCCTTTAATTTGAGTGCTGATTCTATTTGTCGGGAAAATGTCAATTCCTTGCCGACCTGTATCGACGACATTTTAACAGCGCAATCAACGACAACAACAGCAGCTGTTCCACTAATAAGCAAGATGACTGTATTGCTATATACTATTATTACGACGCTTAGTTGCATATAAAAACAAGAGGCACACTCATAATTGTATGATTCTGGATGTACCTATATCCTACAGGTTGTCAACTCTACCCTTTTTAATGTCAGTTGTGCTTTTTGGGATTTTAGACTTGGAGGTAAGTGATTTACGTCACACGTGCACTTATTTTTCGAAAGCAATGATTTTAGTAGGATCATAAAATATACATAAATCAATTTCATCTGGCAAGGAGGGATGTTTACTTCGGCATTTATGGATTTCGGTTCCAGTTTCGGAAGTATCAACTAAGATTGCTGATTTTCAAAATATGATTTTGAATGTATGGTTTAGCTGCCACTTAGCATTTATGTTTTGGATCAGTTTTAGAACGTTTTTTAGTGTCAGTGAATGTTGAATCTTCTACGAGTTGCACCTTGTTCGATCAAGCATACACTTGCAGCGCGAAACTTTGATATGAAATAACATGTTTTCAAGATATGGAGTCCTGATTTTACACACGTTCCAACGTGATAGAGGCATCACATATACATACAGTGTTTACAGAACAATTCTCAGCATGTCCACATGCTCCAAGAAGAAAACAACATTTTGTGAGAATATACACATTCAAAATGTCCAATTAAACATGTAAATCAATTGCAGTATTGTCTTTTTAACGTCCCCAAGGCGGAGCCTAGCATACGCGCTGACGCCATAATCCAGCGTCTCTACGACAACGCTAAATATAATTGCAGCGAAGAGTACACTTTTGCCGCAATTTCAAAAATATCCAACTTGGCTATAGTAGAGGCGGCTATTCCGAGGAACAATTTAATTATTCTTCCTGGCCTTATAGGGCAATTCTATAGCTTCCCTAGTCCAATTTGCATTTGTTAAACTAACCTCTTATCACATCCGTAGATTGCATTGTGACAATTGCAAATGCACTTGTTCCCTTTTCCTGTACAAACAACTGTTTTATGGGAGTTAAGATAACTCTCAGACAGCAGTAAACCATATAGCGAAAGAAGAGGCTCATATTCTTACCTATAGATGGCGCTGGTGCTTGGTCTGTAGAAGGCTGTGAGGTTCCATCGAATGCTACAGATGGCCAAGGAGCTGAAAGTAACGCTACAGTTTGTGAATGCAATCATCTGACGAACTTTGCTCTTCTTCTGGTGAGTTCAGTTCACAACACCAATCTCATGTTTGGTACCTGGCATATTAGTTTGATAAGAACTAAAATACGTTGGCATGGTAACAACGACAGAAACCATGCCTTAAACGATGATCTGTGTTGGTCCTTTGCTGATTTATGCATTTAATGAAGAATTGAATGCAGTGAAACTTCCAAGTGAACCCCGGCTTAATCTGCACATGGTGAGATGATGTGAAGCTGCAAGTATGTCTCTGAAACGAGCTGTACAGTTTCTTTGTTTGTTTTATAGTGCTAGAGTCATATTAGAGAATCATTGGTATTTATATCAGTGCGAACTTTGGCATCATGACTTCGTCTGAAACTATTATAACATGTCAGTTGCGGTAAAATACATTACATTGAATACCTGTATATTATATTATATTATATTATATTATATTATATTATATTATATTATATTATATTATATTATATTATATTATATTATATTATATTATATTATATTATATTATATTATATTATATTAGAATATCTATGATAATGACATCGACAAAACCAATCAGAGAGCGCTATCGATAATTTCCTACATTGGTTGTGGAATATCTTTGCTTGCGTTGGCTTTTACACTCGTCTGTGTCATCGTCTACAGGTGAGTGGATTTCAAGTATTAGCCTAGGTGTCTTCGGCATTATGCAAATCATTATTCGTCATTGAAGCGTGTTACATGGGGAAATATGAGTATGTACGGATACATATATTGCTCATATGCTGTTTCTTGCAAACAGATCTGCGAAAAAAACATTCATGATTCACACTGCACGCACGCTTTGCTCATGACAATGCGAATTTCATACATTGTGCTGTAAATAGCAATGTTGTGTTCCATTACATTTATTCTACTCTAAAAATTGAACGTAACATTTTTCCTTCATCCTCGATTTCATCAGTATGCCTCATTATTTCATATTATAATATATCGATGCATTAAAAGGAATCAACGGAAAATAATCGTGGGCGTAATTCCTATACCGTTTCCAAACTTTCTGTGACAACATAAAATAATAGCAACGAGAAATCGTTTACATGTAAGATAATGGAACACCAACGGTCTTTAGAGTGGTGCGTTCTGTTTGCCAGACAAATATAATAGTAATTATTTATTTAAACGTTACGATAATACTAGGAAACTGACACACGTTAGAAAATGTTAGCATAATCTTTATTTCGTTTGATTTATCTTCCGATATATTTTATTTGTTTATACATTTATGTATTTTTTTAAAGAAGTAAGTAGTGGCTACAGGACAAAGCCAGTTAAAACAAGTGAAAAACAACCGAAACAAAACATAATACATAAACAAACGCATTTAGCATTTCTTTTAAAACTCGAAGCAGACGCATTAAAATTCGTAATCTTGGATAAAAACTATTCGATAGCCTTAGAATGTGATCAGAAAGTAAATTGTCGGTGAAGTCAATTCATAATAACGACTAGGTTCATAGAATGTTCTTTTCTGTGTAGCTGATCGCCAGGTATCTGTAAAATAAAAACTTTTAAACCATGGAGAGGCCATCGACAGTCAACCCTTTTCCAAACCTTCTTAGCATGCAAAGTAGACTTCGGGCATCAACAATAATGGAAATAACATGAGTTGTAAAAGTTTACCGGGTGTCGTTCCTAAGTCACTATAACGTTAATATTATAAATCCCGTCAATTTCTGATCTGTTCAAAGAAAAATGAAGCTCTTGGTAATAATTCTGATGCATTTCCATTTCTCATCTCACTCGAAAAAGTGATTCATATCATCTCGTAACATTGAACAACATTACCAGAATCTTGAACATTTTTTCAAATCGTCAGCAAAACTTAATGAGCCACATTTACAGTAACCAAAAATGTCATTCAAATACAAGATGAAGCACATATACACTCCTAATAATTTATATTTGAAGCAGAGATCCTTGCTGTGTACTTCAATCATCATTTATATGTTAGCCGATACAAAAGATAGCTTAACATCCTTGAATCACATTTCAGGAAAAAGAAAAACAAAGCTACCAAACTCCTCATCAGTTTATGTTCAGCCCTCTCCATGGCGTTGTTGATGTTCCTGATTGGTGCATTGTTTGTTGACCTTGGACCGAGAATACCTGGTATTTGTGCCACCATTGCTGTTTTACAACATTATTTCCTATTGGCTGTCTTGCTGTGGATGGCACTGGAAGCAACGTATCTGTATCTGAAATTGGTCAAAGTTTTTGAGAAGTACATCAAGAATTTCATGGTCAAGTTCAGCCTGATTGGTTGGGGTAAGATGGATTAACATTTAATGACACTTCATAAGGTACATACCACCAAAATGAATGCTGAAATTGAAATGTTCTCTCAAAATTGCCACTACCAGGTATAAAGTTAGCTTGACTGCCCCTTTAGGCGGCAGAATGTTTCCTACTTTTTTCTCAAACATTTCTGTTTCTGCGATGTGCAAATGGTTTGAACACCCCGATTGATTTTATCGATTTCTATGATTCACTTTGTGCATCTTTGACCAGTGGACTGGGATGCGTCCGTGAAAACCTTCAAATAAACAATAGTCCCCTTTCATGCGGAACGGAGTATCCTATGTGACATTTAGTGTGAGTTCGATGGTTAATGTAAATTTCTAATTGCTTCGTTTCTTCGCTTCTTGTAATTTATCGATGTTAATTTGACAGTGTATATTTCGTCAACTATAAAAATAAGTAAGGACGACTGGATAATTAAACATGCGCGTCATTCGTTGTGTTTTGGTGAGTTGTTAGCTTATTGCAATTACATGCCGCTGGGAAAGATACCTTTATTTTCATGTACTGACGAGCATGGCAATAGAGATACAGGCAATAATGATAAACTGATGAATATCAAAATTTCTTAAAGACTAAAAGAAACTATAGAAGACTTAACATAAACAGTACTTTAGCCCATGGACCCTAGAAAACTGCTTTTACTGAGGGTCTATATATTTAGTCTGACGGTAGTGTAGAGGTTTGCATAATCGCAATCATACCATCCATAATCCAATGACAGTAGGTCGGAATTCGCAAGACAATAGTTGTAAACATAGACACAAAACAGCACAGAACAGACAGTAAATAGACGGCACACAAACAAAGTCATATTCATGAAAGAAAGATATATGGACCTCTGGCCAGAAGACCAAGAAGTGATGTCAGGTGTTTCGAAAATAGTAAGCGCATCCTGCCCCACATGTGGCACCCGCCATATATCAATCTATAAGTCAGATAGGTAGTGGTCACTAACTAAGGCCCAATAAACACCGGCTACATTTTTGTTGACATGACATCAAAGGAATGCGCTACCCAAAATTGAAAGACTCGATAAACTTTTCCTCAAACTTTCCTCAACGAAACGTTATAGCATTTTCCTTCAAAATCAACAATAAAAATCGGGCGAAAGCGTTGTACTATGAAAACAAATTACCTTGAATTTTCGCGCCGATATTTGAAATTCAAAATGGCCATCATTTCTGTGTGTACTCAATGGGGGAAAATTAAAATTTTCAATTTCGCAAAAATATGCTGGCGAAACTTTAGTAAATCCATGCGCTTCAAAATGACCCCCATAAGTGGTAGACTGAAAAATGTTAAGTTATTATAACAGTTTGAGAGTCGGATTATCGGACTCCGAGGCGCATTCTGTTTAATGCTGAATAATTAACAATATGTGAAATACCTATACTTCACATCCAGTCATTTTTACGTGCTTTCTGCAAGTTACTCTGTCGTCCAATATGGATAGTTGAAAGGGGGGTCCCATATGGTCTCTCAGGATAAAAGGTACTAATCAGTCAGGTAACTTGACAGACAACGTCGGTTCCATGTAGCTGCTAGAGATTACTGCAAATGATTGTGTGCAGACCAAGAATATATTCCCTAACGTTCTGTAGTAGATTCATTGGTCACTGTAATCTGGATCATTGTCGGTACTGTTTTCAAACAGGCAACCTCTTTCTGGACACAACAAAGTGGCTTGATTTGTGCTAACCTTTACAGGAGCAGGAAAGTTCATGTTATATATATATATATATATATATATTATATATATATATATATATATATATATATATATATATATATGTGTGTGTGTGTGTGTGTGTGTGTGTGTGTGTGTGTGTGTGTGTGTGTGTGTGTGTGTGGTCAAGCAAGTACTCGACTGTGAACATTTTTTAAAAACATTAGCAATTGAGGTTACTTTTTCTTCAGTAGTGGCCCATTATATTTACAATAAGATGCAACATTTCCTTTTTCGAATCCTTCTTTTCAGTCCCATTGTGTATGCCACCTCCTCTCAAATCTCCCCTCCAGATGTGTTTGTGAACGCAACCTAAGTGAATGGAGGGGCTTCAGGTAAAATGCAATGAATTTGGTTTGCCATGCGTGTTTTAATTATCAGCGATCCCCAATGACACTATGGTATGTCTATTAATTGAAAATTCCTTGGCCTAAATTTCTGGACTGAGAATATATTTTGCGTTTTTGTGAGGGTTTATTGTCTATAATTTTGATTATAGGTGTTCCCCTTATCATCGTGATTATTGTTCTGGCTGTGGATGTTAACAACTATGGATACAAATATAACGACAGGATGTAAGTACGCTCATGTTTCAATTATGATGCGTAACTGTAGAATATTTGATTAAATAAACTGATCGCTCGATGTTTTAGCACATACTTTCTGATCAAGTAATTACCAAATCGATTGATTGATTGATTGATTGATTGATTGATAGATTGATTGATTGATTGATTGATTGATTGATTGATTGCAGGATAAATTGATTCATTTGCTGATTGATTGATTGATCAATTGACTCGCGGACGGAAGGATTTATTTAATTTATTTGTTTGTTTATCTATTTATTCATTTATTTATTTATTTATTGACTTATTTATTAACTTATTTACTGACTTATTTATTGACGTATTTATCGACTAATATGCTAATTTGTTGACAAAAGGACGGACTGACCCACAGAGTTGACTGTCGTAGCACTGGTTTCTGTAGTACATAAAATTTATATAGATCTTCACCAATGCCTTTTTAATGCTTTTAAGTCCAGTAAGTTAAATCACAGGCGGACCAGACGTTATTAATATCATTGAGTCATGATGTAAAATAAATAAACAGTCAAGAAAACTGTGAGAAAAACTCAATAATAATAATAACGTTTGGTCCGCCAGTGGTTCAACCTTTATTGCATGACATCGCAGTCAGAAAATAAAATTATTGGATCACTTGTTATTATTTTCACAGTAAAGTATTTTTCTCAATTTATTATTATTTTGACAGTTGCTGGTTGTCACAGTACGCCTTTTACGGTGCATTTTTGGTTCCCTTCGGCATCGTTCTCATCTACAACAGTGTCATCTTCTGTCTTGTCATCCACCAAATATGTGGACTCAACTCAAGGGCGATGACTAAGAGTGAAAGATTCAGTATTCAAGCACAGTTAAAGGCGGCTATCGGGTTGATGGCATTGCTGGGTCTGACCTGGACATTCGCCATATTTGCTATCAGTGAAGCCAGCCTCGTTTTCATGTATCTATTCGCAATATTCAACAGTCTTCAGGGATTGTTCATATTCGTATTCCACTGCGCGTTGAAGACAGACATCCAAAATGGTTGGAAAAGGACTTTCTGTGGACAAGAGAAAGCTCCTTACGAATCAAAGGGTAAAGGATCGATGTTTTCTAGCTGGCTAGGTAAAGATCTGATAGTCATCCTCTCTCAAAAGCGGCTTGATTGCGTCATTTCTAGTAATTTAACAGCCAGATTTCTCCAAAAAACGTGTAGCATCTGTTGGCATATGTATGAAAACATCATGCAGAATTCAAAAAAGGAAATGGTCTCCTTGTACAGAAGGAGACCATTTACATGTTAGTATCATCACGGCCCAGAGGGACCGTGGTATCATTTACTTATTTGATTTAATTCTTATTTTGTTATTTATTTAATAGTCAATTATTTCGTTCTATAATGAATGTAAAACTGCCTTTAAAGTAAATTGACAATATTTACTTCTTCTCCAGAGAGTAATAAGACGTCTTCTAACGGCATATTTAGCACTGCACATAAATATCAAGTGAAAGACAGGGACGGTAAAACCGTCCTGAACTCTGGTAAGTTCTAAAATGGAAGTGATGCCCCTATACACATTCTTGAATATTTCCTTATCATTGACAAAATCGGTAGCTTCAGCATAACGCTAATTTAGTCGGGGTGTTTTTGACTGGTTCTATTGTTTCTTGATCATGTTGATTTTTTTAACTTCTACTTTTATTCCTTCCTTTCTGCTTCCCGTTCTTTCATTACTTTCACCCCTTATGCTTCCTTTTCATGCTTTTCTTTAGTTCTATCACATCTGGGTACAGATTCAACCCCGCTTTGTTCAGAAAGAGTAATTATCTTACCGATGAAAATTATACGTTCTCTGATCTGTAAAGTAACCAGACTTATTGGCTGGAAACACAACTCTTCACAGTACAAATTTCCAATGACAACAGTTTGTCTACTTGCCCTGCTTTCCGTACAATAACACTTGAACACACAATTTCCTTATTTTGAAGCTGTCTGATTTTTTTCAGATTCTACGACGACCACATGAGCGGCTCTGCTTGGTTACGATAAATGTCGCCATAGTGAGGAAGCACTACAAGAAAAAAAGATGACTTGTATTTACATAGAACTTAAATATTCTGCACCCGAGATGAACTATATAAGCGTGATAAACCATGGGTGTACAATATTTTATACATACATACATACATACATACATACATACATACATACATACATACATACATACATACATACATACATACATACATACACACATACATACATACATACATACATACATACATACATACATACATACATACATACATACATACATACATACATACATACATACATACATACATACATACATACGTCCAGATAGATAGACAGATATGTTGACGCATGAAACTACAAATTGTCGCATTTGTACAGGAAGATTACTGACATACATATGAAGTCCTAAACAGTTTTACTACGAGGTCATATTTACATAACTAGTGACATTATTTACTATTTTTGAAAAGCAGCGGCTGTGATCATTGAATATAGTTCTGTGCACGACAGAAATCTGCAAATGTCGACCAAACAAATTCAAATGACGATGTGTCTAAAGTATGGACATAATAGAATATGATAACTTATGAAAGGCAGATAACATTGATTTAGAACTTACCATTAATCCTGATATATTCCATTTTTGCAAACGACAGCAAATTTTATCTTTCCAAACGTAACTTGGTATACATCAGTAAACATTCTACATAAATAACTGTTGTATGTTTGACTTTTACATAAGGTTGACACTTCCTTTGATGTGTAGTTGTGCAATTTTAAAGTTGATCTTTTCGATATAGCGACGGAGATAATGCTTTCTCTTCTAAGATAACTATTTAGGTAACAGAAGTTGTTCACGTGCTAAGGTTAATCGAGAGACTTATACGACCGCTTCATAACTTACACGCTGTTCGATGTCAGAAAATACATCATCGGTTTTTTTAATTGTGACGTTTGACTAAGATATATTTTGGCGATATGTTCTTTCGTACTTTACCAAGATGCCGATATCGGTGATTCTCTAAAACAGCGCACACTAAACAAGGTGATGTCAAAAAACAATGAGTTTGTCCCTGCGAAAAACTCCGCTCCTTCCCTAATCCCTACCCATGATTCTCTCGCATGTGCTTTTTGACGTTGACTATTTAAGTGATAATAGGCTTCTGTTCTTCTTTAAAAGATGTGTCCAATACAATGTATTCAGAGATTACGCTGACAAAAACATCTGTCCCTTGACTGCATTGTCTATGTGGCTGAAGGACGCGATTTATCCTTCCCGGGATTGATCTAACCATTTTACTTTTGTCTGCACAGTGGACGTTTACTGAAAACACTTTTCTGACATTGCAATTACGAACTACAGTTGAATAGAATTTTTTTATACAAAGCAGCTTAAGCGGCACTTTACTGAAAATATTAAGTCCACAGGTCAAGAGGTCAATCATGAACTAATCATGAGGTGAAACTAACTCGAGCTGTCTCGTTTTATAATATAAACAATTGATCAGAACGTTCCTGTTACCCAAGCAATGCTTTCTAAAGCGTCACCAGAAGCGAACTCATGCATATATGAGTGGTCATGCACAAACAACAAAGACCGTTCGAAAAAAGTTTTTCGGCGAAGCGAAAATGTGATCTACGCTAAATCTTGTGGTTTATAATAAAACACAGTGAGCAAATATACTTCTACTACCAAAAAAGCTTTAAAAACCTCTATAATAATGTAGTGCGACCTAACAATGATCTCAACTTTCTCAACTGAACCCATCGTAGCAAGGATAAGGAATATAAGAGACATCCCTGTTAAACCTAAAACCAAGTTTGGATCACAATATCACGGCCCTCAATATCAATCTGTGTATATTCCAATTTGCAGGAAATTGCGAGTTAGGCGTTGGATGAAACAGAGTTTTATACAATTACTATTGCCAGTTTTTTGTTTGTTTAATCATATTAGTGTGGAAGTTGATTCAATAAAGTAGAGGCATTTAGCACTTGTTGAATTAAGAACCGCCAAGTTCATATCATCGTGTTTCTAACGTATTTCCATTGTATGATGCTACAGGCAATAAAAACCATACGTGTTTGTTACGGCCAGCAGCATGGCTTAAGAAAATTGGGCAGGTCGGCAGCAACGTTTTCACAATTTATTTTTATAGAGTTCGACTCAAAACCGACATAATTTGGCAAAATCATGCCTTATTTTTTTAAAGTGCGCAAACAAGGTGGGGGAGTTTTAAATTTGGTCGGTCGGGTTACCAGAAACACGAAACTTTTTTATTTGACCGCAAGGAAAACAAGGAATTAGATGACCTGAAATTGTTACTGCCACACAACGCCTACTCTGTTAAATGCAAATACACAAACGTCAAGAGTCATAAAACACCACGTGATTGCTTCTCAATCGCAAAATGGACACAAACCTCTCAGGTCTGATTTGAAGTGTATCGCCGATTTAAACTGTATCGGGTAAGCCCTATGCAAGTTTCTGGTTTTAATAGTTCAAGGTATTAACAGTTACTGAGACGTTAAAGATACATAAGTTTTAACGGATTTAGATCTGGCGTTTTGAACTCAAACAGGAGAGACGTTCACTGGAGGCATACGGAAGTCAACAAAGGAATAGTAACATTCTACAAGGTAAGTGAACGCTCTTAGACTGTAATACTTGTTCATAGTTGTACACTGATTTCAGCTGAATTCATGCAAGCAAAAACAACATTTTTTTAAGTCGAGGAGCAGCAAAGACGTCAATTTTGTCTGACGAGTCTCTGAGAGTCTCTGCATTGTATTATATAAAAAGAGGAAGTCAAGGGACGCGGATGTTAATGTTCACAGACCAGACTTTGTACAGAACATCAAAACTCAAATTGGATAAATATTTACATCGTTATATTTACTGACTAGAGATGTGTTTAAGAAAGTCTCCGTTTGCTGTCAAGAGAGATCTGTTTACTTTTGAATGGATGTCACTATAAGATGCCCTATGCCTACCTCTCATACGTATACAACACCCTTAACTGTGAGCTAGCACAACACAAAGTCCGCTCAGAATTTCGAACCAGGCTGCTGGTGAAAGCCGCTAATGGCCCTTTGCAGATTTCATTTTGAGACCACCGATAATGCTTTCCTCTAATGTCCGACATAATATGGATGTGGGAATATATAATTCTGTATGACTGCATAAGTACAAGGGTATGTTTGTATTCAAGGACTATATATCGTTTCGGCGACAAAGTTAAGTGTTTACAATCTCGCCAGCCAGGTTCTGCTATTTTTAATCACGCAAACTTTGTCGGCCTAATATGTTGATTATGTGGCTCTGCTACAATGTAAGTACGTGGAAAAAATCTTGCCAGTAATGTGAACGATTATACCACCCAACTCACCTCTTGCCCTATGAAAATGACGCAGTGATAAAACTGGTGACGTACTAATGATAAAGTGATCGTCTGCTGTCAGTGAATGTTTATAGCAATTGTCGTTAGCACAACTAAAGCCTGCCGCACACGAGAGGAATTAGCTGAGCAAAAGTTCATTCGAGGCTGTTTGCTAAACTACTTTACTCTCGTGTGCAGGTTATTATTCGTGAGTTAAGTCCTCGCAGTTGAACAAAATGTCCAACGTGCTTGGTATTTTTGTCTCGCGAGGCAAATTCCTCACCGTGTGCGCCGAAGAAAGTGATTTTCCTCACGTCTTTTTGACTAAATTTAAAGCGCGCGTGTGGAGATCACATGACAGTGCAAAATGACCCCGTAGCCTGGCGTTTAGTATTGAAAACACAGCCTCTTTCGTCTGTCCCCTATAACCCGTTTTGGAGCATACTTTCATGACAATTTGGAGGCAAAATATTACTGCCATACTTCTCGAAAATTAGAACAAAAACATTAAGATAGAAAGCGCCCAGTGCAGAGGTTTTTTTTGCTCTTAAGTATTTACAAGACCATTCTTGTGTGACGATTGCGTGCATGCATTTAAGCCTGTGAAGTAAATAACATTTTTCATCGCCTTGTCGTGTAAAAATCGAAAATTCATATCCTCCCTGACAACATAGGGTATCGCACCAACTTTGGATATCAAAATCGTGGGGGCACGACCCGCTAAAAACAAAGTTTTGCAAATCATGCGAGATTAGAAAACAGCGAAAAATGTTGAAGGTAGGAGGGTTTTAGAATTGGTTAGGTATGTTGGCAGGATACAAACGATATTTTTAACTTGGTCAAAAGGCAAACATGGCCTTTATTGACCTGCAATTGTTACTGCGGGACAACGACAATTCAGTTGCCGTGCAATAAACAGGCGTCAAGAGTCATAAAGACCTCAATTATGTGACTCGACATGAGTCCGGAATACACCCTGTTTGAAGTATATCTTTTTTAAGCTGCATAGCAGATGTCTTTGTCAGAATCTAAAATTCAATCGTGTCAACCGTACGTAGGACAAGATATCGTTTCGCGTCCTAGTTGTGTTTACTATTTACCATCTTGCCAGCGAGGTTGGGTTTTTCTTTACCACTTCCATTTCTGTCGGCCTGTTGTGTTGATTATATGGCATTGTTAAAACGTCAGGCTAGTACGCGGAACAAATCTTGCCAAGTAATGTAAACGATTTATACCACCCAACTCACCTCTTGCCCTATGAAAACGACGAAGTGATAAAACCGTGACGTATTAACGGTCAGGTGATCGTCTGGCTGTCAGTGAATGTTTATAGATTTATCGTCAGTGCAACTGTCCGGGCGTAACGCATGCACTTTGATACAAACAGCTAGGTTTCAAAATAACAAATCAGATGATGAAATATGCATTTTCCATGAATTTAATTGCAACTATTATTCCTTTATATGTCTATTCCTTATAAACACAGTGGTCTAGAGCGTACTACAATGACAATTTGGAAGCAAAATGCTGACGTTTCGGCAAATAACTACGTCCAGTCAAACAGTTAACAAATGCCCTGCACAGGTACGAAAACCAAAATGGTGACTGCCCTATGTTCCGACACCCCTAAGGAAGGCTTCTCCAGGAACTAGTTTTCCGGTTGCCAAGTCCTATTTACAATGTAATAACTATATTTAAAAAGTTTTACATGTCACTGTAGACGCCAGACTTAAATACTTACCGCTGATTGGTGTTCTCCAATTCAAGAGAGCCATGGTACAATGGACGAAAATTCGTAAAAGTTTGCGCAGAAATAAATGTTTGATTTATTGCTGATGAATTATGATCTACTCTTTCGTAAAATAATGGGTTTGACCTTGACAAAGCGATTATATTGTCATGTTTATTTGCCAAATAGACCACGCTAAATTTTGTTGTATTGTAATATTAGAATCCACGTCATTTCAAAATATTCGTGTAAGAAGGACACCCTTCGCCTTTCCGAAGAATACCCAATCTTTAAGTCTGTATATAAATCGCATGATAGTGATAATAACACATTGTCTTTATGAAGCATCGTTAGTTTGTTAGAGGAGAGCTATTCCGTTTGTTGATGGTCCGCTATCCCAATTTTCAATTTGAATTGGGTCCACTCCCTCACAATGTGAGATCCACTACTGCCAGACGTGCCGTAAATGGTGCTGGGCCGGGCAGAAAAAACGGTCAACCAGAAGAGATGTCCATCAATCGCGGACTTTGCCAGTTGCCTTTTGGTCAAAATACCGCCGTGCATAATTCCCATGAGTGTATGCAAATGCATATAAAACTGGGTAAAGACCATTTCATTGGCTCGTTAATTTATACTCGGACAAAGATACATCACATCGGTGGTATGTAACTTGTAAACTCATGTTATGCAGGGTTTTCCATTGTAAATGGTCAACAACGTTATATCCGGGATACATTTATCGATTTTGTGGCGGAAATAGTTCCTTATATTATCAATTTTCTTTTTTTAAACGTATTTATTTATTTACTTATTATTCCTCTGTTTATTTGTTTTGTTTGTTTGTTTTGTTTGCGGCTTTGTTTGTTTTTATATATTTACTTATCTGTTATTCTACTTAATGCTGTATTTATTTGTTTACCTTGATATCAGAAGAAACTTTTGTGACAATATATTCAAATCATGTAATCAAACTTGACTTGTGGGAGGGACATGAGGTGTCAGTGTTCTGATGGGCGCCCATTCCTCCCGACGAAGATACACTTATTCATTGAAAATTAATGTATTCAGGTATGAAAAATGAATTACCGGTAGGAAGAAGTGTAATTATGTATTGACTTTATGTTACATATGATATTGTATTTATAATATGCGCATAACTTTGTATTGATTTCAGACAGATGTTTTCTACTTAGAAATTCACTTTGCCACATTTCTTTTCACTACAGTTAAACGATGGTGACAAACTTCGGATGTACAAGTTTATTTATTGTTTTAATGTTAGCCCATCAACTTGAAGCGGGAGAGGCCTGTCAAAGTCCTGCAACGCGAAAGGAACCACATTGTAATGGTAAGACTTCTTGAATTGATAAGAGTAATCGTTATGGAAAGTCTAAGGTTACATTATCAAGTCCAATATTGTTATCGAAATGTGGTGATAACGGGTGTTTTCAACGCTGTTCATTCTATATGACGACGACACCACGAAATTAAATACTCTCTCTCTCTCTCTCTCTCTCTCTCTCTCTCTCTCTCTCTCTCTCTCTCTCTCTCTCTCTCTCTCTAAAGTGTTTTATTAAATGCAACTTTGCCTAGCAGTACAACTGCTGAAGTTTAACTTCGAAATTATCGTGCCCCAATGATTACCTTTAATTTATTGGATAAACATAAACGATTTAGTAATTGACTGACCGGAGATTTTATTGCTTTTTTTCAGATATACTCTCAATCGGAAACGACACGTTTCAGATATTTGCCGATATAAGTTTACAAGGTGAATGGCAAGAAGCCCAAACTTACTGCGAAAGTGTTTACAAAGAGTTCGATATTGTTGGTCACCTGGCGGTTCTTTCCAACAATTCAGTCTTCGAAGAGGTGCGAGGGTACTTAATGAACGATAGCATATACACCAGTGCCGATTGCGTTAGGGGTTACTGGATAGGATGTATGAACAACAAAACAAATAACTTCACATGGATAGACAAGACACATCTGGCGACAAATGATTCAGTGTGGTTTCCCGAACAGCCAGACCTTGCACAATGTGCATTACAAGAATCCAGTAATTGCAAAAACGCTTGCTGTCAAATGTGGTTCGTATATTTTCTACGCTAATAAGCTCGTGTAGAGTAAGATTAGTGATGTTGAAAAGTGACAGCTCACTGGTTAAAATACATGACATTTTCATACAAAAATATTTTTCAGATTTGCGCATTTCGTCAAAGGTGCTAGATGTTAATGGCTTCGCCTAGGGCAGCTGTCCCAGCGAACTGAGCTCCAGGACGGCGACCCTTGACACAAGTAATGGCGAGTGCCATCAGATGGTGTCATATATTTCATTCAAAACGAAAAGATATTAATGCGGTTTTATTTTAAAATCTTAAGGTGATCTTAGATAACGTGTACAGATAACGGCAGAGGTGTGAAAAGAGAAAATTGGGGGGTGAATTGGTGTTCAACTGGTCCCTCAAATTCAAGAGTGCTATTAGGGGGACCTCAATGCAAACCATACCGATAAATCACTCTGGACGAGGCAGACAACAATGTTTTGATAAACCATTTTTGTCGTTACCTAATGAAACAGTTGTGTTTTAATGAATGACGATCATAACTGTTTGTGAATGCGAAAACTGTAATTATTGCTGACTTTCAAAGTGGGAATAAGAAATAACGGCAATAGAATATCATGTAGATACTAAACAGGTGAACAACAGACATAGAAAAAAGTCGTCCAGACAAATTATTCAATTTGAGACATATATCTAGTTTTATATTGAATTGTTTTTTCATGGCTTGCCAAGTAGACCCATATATATATAACATTGATATCCTTCGTATATGTTGCACACCTAAGCACTTCTGATAGCTTTACTCTGATGGATTAAGTTTATGTAAAAATGTCAAACATATCCAGATATACTAAGGAAAAAATCGTAGTTTGTGACGTATACAATAATGCACAGTGAAATCATCACACTTTTGTGTAAAATTCCAAAATCGAATTTCTTGTACGCAAATACCCTTCTACTCACCATATAGCAATATTCCATGTTTTGCAAGAAATAATTATTTGATATGGTAAGTAATTTCATCTACGTTACATCTTAACTTCTATTTGGAAACTTTACCTTCTATAAAACAATTTCAATTTTTTTTATCGGAACGAACACAACTCTTATAAATATGTCACACAAACATTATATTGGCATTATTGGAAATAATTTGCGGAACGTTTTTGTAGAAACTGTTACGAACTTTATCGGAAATGATGTCAGAACTGTACTTCAACGGCTCATAGACTTAGGCGCTTTGAAGTCGTTTTCGTGATTTCTGCAGTAATCGGTCATTTTGTTCAATGCAATTCTTTTAAGAAAATCTCAATTATTATAGGATTGAGAAAGAGGACGATAGTAATTTGAAGATAGATGACGCGAGTTGCACCCAGAAGAACAAGTTTTCATCTGTCAATTTCGTGAGTTACCAAAATTTTCTTAAAGGACAAAGTCGCTCTTTTCCCAGCATTTTTCATGGGAAAGTAGTTGTTGTTAGACTTCTTGAAACACTCTCAAATACTGGTCAACTGTGTACAATTTCAACTCAACTTGCAGTTGCAGCTAGTCAAGATTTAACATTCAAAGAATCGTGACATTCCACGGTCTGTACCGAAAAATCTTGTTCTGTACATAAATCTCGCCATGCATGGCTGAACAATAAATGTTACATAAAATTTGGACTTGATGCAAGCTTTTTGTAATGAAATCTTAATTGATTGATGGTCCCTTTTATATAGACATGAATAGCAGCTTTCGATAGCATTGTGGCAATATTTATTTGTCACAGGAAAGCAAGTCGGAATAGAAAAAATCCATTTTGTCTTGAGGTCAAAAACGAAAGTATCCTATTGCATGCATTCAACAAATGGGTAATTTATTACTCTTTTGCAGTTGCACCATTGTCATTTTGTACACTGCGTGACTTTATTCAAGTATTCCATACTTTTTCTTGACATCACAAAAGGTAAAAGAGAGCGACTTTGTCCCTTCAATGCACACATCTTGGTTTTGAATCTGTTTCGCTGTATACTATTGGCACTTAGGGAATACGGTTTTTAGAAAATTATACCAAAAAATATCGTTAAACTGCATAAAACAATGATTAAAAATATCAATGCGCCATTTGATGATATAAATTACTCTATTTTTGATGGCTTTGTCTATCAATGAAATAAAGCATACAATTGTTATTTGCAAATAAACCCACAAAGATGGAATGAAAACTATGTAAGAGAGGCATGATATAAAACATTATAGTCAAAACAGGGGACTATGCGCCTCCGAGGCAGGAGACCATCTGCCTTTCTGGCGCCGGGAAAATGGTCAGTTGCACCCGAGCATATAATCCTATGTTTTGTTGTAATACATAATATCAATGTAGCGTATGATAAGTTACCTACGATCTCCTTGATTCTGCAGTGCGATAAATTGCATGCAAGCAACCCCGAATTTAATCGACATATGTTCCTACATGAAAGACTTTTACTTTTATACGGAAATAGCTCATATTTTAATCTCATCACTAAGCAATGCTTACGAAATTGTGAGCCCCCGAAAACTTTAAATATAACGTTTACAATCACTTTAAAAGCAATATGATCGCAAGCTTGAAATGACCAAGCAGGTATTGGTGAGTAGGGGTAGAGGTGACATGTAAAATCTCTCTCTTATTACAACAGTTCAGGAGCCCTCTCTTTGACTTCAGATAAAACGAGCAAACAGCTTTTCTTTCTTTAACTTTAAACTAGTTTGCTATCTTCTCCCGAACGAAGAGCGGAATTCACAAGATCATCTAATATGTGCTGTGAAAATAAAAGGGAATCTACTGCACCATATGCGAATTTCTGTACACAGGCGATAAGCCTGACATCATCTTGAAATAATGGCCATGTCTGCAAATTATACTAAATTATGACTAACGCCGACCGTCAACAAAGATCAGGCAGTGAATGCTAGCAATGTCTTCCTAAGTATAATGAATATTTGTATAAGAAATATCTTCTTTGTCAATAATGATTTGTTATCTGACAAATCGATTTGCATCCACAAACAATTCTAACCAATAGGTGCTTAGATGAATACATGTACTTACGAGCATTATATGAACTGCGATCCTCTACCGTGGTGTTTAACCAAGTCACCATAGGTGTGTGGATAAAACTTTTCAAGTCATGATCGGGGAGGTTTCACAAATTTTTGGCATTTCTATATCGCTGATTAAACTGTCGGCGTCGATTTTCTCAGTTCATTTAATACTATCATCTCAGCATGTGATTTTTCTTATCAGTAAATCCGCAAATTTCTTTGCAGCGAATGGAACGCAATTCGATTACTTTCAGAACTGTTCAAAGGTAGAACGGCAACCACATAAGCCGAAATTGTGCCCTGCCGACATCACCTCTGACGACAAAGGAATCATACATTGGCCGGATACTGGGGCCAAAACAACTCCTGAAATGGAGTGTCCATACAGTGAAGATAGTGCGTCCACAGCCAAGAGAAAGTGGTAAGTTCAAAACGCTAAAACGACTTGCAAATGCAGCTACATTCAACATGACTGTATTCACTTAATACTAAATCTCGATGTGCACGTACACCGTATCAAGCAGATTTATGTTTATACAGAGAACTGTATGCCCTTAAACGAAAAAGCATGATTTATATAGTAACACGATTGGAACTAATTAGGGATAATTGGATTTTAATATTTTTCAAATTTCTCAAAAATGTTAGCTGCCCTATTTTTGAATGTTGCAATATTACAAAGTACTCATAAAAATAAGTGTGTAACGTAAAAAGAAAAGTAGATCAGATTACATCTGTGGATAAAATCGACATTACTTCACCATACAATTATCCCAAATTAGTTCCAATCGTGTTTAGTCTAGTTCTCCGTTCCAAATGTTGATTTGATTTAGCATTCTAAATCTATTTTAGGTAATAAGCAAAGCAGCCATCTATGGTTTATGTTTAGAAATTAACTTGGCAAAGAGCTTCCTACAAATTTTCACGATAGGCGTTTAGCATTTGATGACGTTGCATCGCTCGATTCGGTCATTCGGTCATGATGCAAAGTGTCCGATTTACTTTTGATGCGGTAAAATTTTACAATTTATATCGTCTATTTCATTTTCACAGTGTGTGTAAACCGACATCGTCAAGAGCAGAATGGGAGTCACCTGTTACGTCAGCATGTACCTCACAGAGTCAAGCTAGTCGAGGAGAACGGTTAAACCATCTGGCTAATACAACCATTCCGCCAGGTACGTTATCGATAAATACATTCGTTCAAAGACACTTGATCAGTATTTTTGACATGTTTTCTTTCAACTGTTGCTGTAAATCGATATATTTCGACCAACTTTACGTATTCTAGATAGTTTCTGGGCAAGGAGTGATGCACTCTATATCAAATACAATATATATATAATGAAATAAAATATAAATTTGTTAACCTTCTTATATCGTTTCAAAACCTACTGTATGGAAATATTCGTATTGTTAGACCTAAGATTCAGAAGAGGTTAATATGTCCACAATCTCATTAGAGAACGAAACTGCCGTCTTTTTCAGGACAAGCAAAAAAGGTTGCCGAGCAATTGGCCAATATCACCTCTGAAGCAGACAATTTTGAAGAGAATGACGTTACGCTTTCTGTCGACGTCATCGATAATATTTTAGAAAGTGGAGCAAACGGCACAGACATTGAGGTGGCCGAAGATGTGCTTCTGAGTGTTGATAATTTGCTACACGTCGATCACGAAGTCTTGGTCGCCAGTCAGAATAATGAAAATAGTGCCACACGGTAAGAATCATGGTATCTTTACCAAACTGTTTTTATCCAAAAAATGTCAGGCTCTCTTTTATCAATTTATATTTTTGAATTTATATTTTTCTCGAAAGTCAGATCGTTCTTCATGCCATCAGCAAGTATAGGCTTTATCCTCCGACATTCTCCTTTAAAATCTTAATGTTCCAATAGCTTTATACGTTTGTTTGCATCTTATTTCCTCCTTCCTTTTAATAGATGATGCTACTTTCCATGCACGAATGAATAGAAAACAAAGTGCCCCAATACATATTTTAAAAAAAATACTATCGGTCACGGGTAAGCATCCGGGGAGGCCATTTGCTTACATTACATTAAGGTTTGACATAAAGAATCAAAATGTCTCATAGAAAATTTCAATCCCCATACATCGCCAATATATAAACACAGCATTCGAAATGTAACACAATTTTCTAATCTTGGTAAACACTTCTATGCACAGAACAAGTTAAAATTTATATTTCAAACCACACTATAACAACATTATTTCTTTGCTTTTCTTCCAGACTAATTGAATCTGTTGAGAAGCTTGCTTTGATTGTACATTTTGTTCATGGTTGTATGGAGTCCGGAAATCAATCTGTAACCATAGAAACGGAAAATATCGCACTGATCTTGGCAGAGATGGATTCCGAATCGTTTGCTGGACTTAAATTTCGTTTTTCATCAGGAAATGTAAGTCACGTTTCGAGAGCACTGCATTAAAAACAAGTTAGATACAAACATACAATACGCTGCACCTTACATATTAACTGAACTTGCTTTATCCCTGTGGATCTAATTGGGAAAGCTATATTGTGATAGACACCTCCTTTGAGATGAAAGATCGCTGTTCATTGTCAATTGTGACATAATTTTATTATCTTGATTCCACAGGGCAACCGATTTTAGCGTTTAAATTCATTTGCACAGTGTTGCAGCAACCACTAATTTTATTTCAGACGCCGGCAAATTCGAAATATAATCCATAACAAGGAAACTACTACTATTTAAACAATTTAAAACGATGCAGTAAATACACTTACAGTTGTACAGATGTATGTTTATATAATAACGAAAAAGAAAATAAATGTAGTGGTTCACGAAAAGAGAATCTCTGGAAGTATCGCTTTAAGACCGACAGCAAAATATCTGCAAATTGCTTCTTGAGAAAATTTCTGGTTCATGTTTTGAGACGAAAATTAAAGTAAATTCCGGAATAAGAAGTTCTCGCGGAAGTTATGCTCATACAATAGACAAATTATATATTCATAAGCACTTTCACATTTTTCTGATCCAGCTTGAACTATCGAGAAGAACCAACTTTGATGACGTCATTGAGGATACTAAAGCATCAGTTCACTTACCGACATCACTGCTTGATGGATTAGAACCAGACGAACGATCTCAGGTCAATCGAGTACAATTTGTCGTTCACAAATTGAATACTTTCTTTAAGGTAAGTGAAAGAAACAGTGTCATCTTTGGGGCAAATTTGATATTGTATCTTTGATCGCTCGTTGGTGTTTGTTCAAATGAGTTCGCCATAATTTTACATGAAGGCAACCTTTAGCCCATTCTCTTGATGAAAGTATATACAGGACTGTCTTCCCACTATCTAATGAAGTCAAGTATTTGCATCGAAAATAATGTATTATTGAACTTTTGCAGGCTGTTGACATTAATGGTACGCACGCACGGTTTAGTCCTGTCATCGCAGCCAGTATTGGGGAGCTTAGAATCACCAACTTAAGGGAACCTGTCAGAATCCAAATACCTCGCAATAATCAGGTAAGAAGATTTGTGGGCGTTGTTTTTGTTCTTTGTCTTCGTTACTGTTCTTTTTCATGCCGTCATCGTAGTTTTATCTCAGTCAATGCCTGCATTTGTTTGGAACATGTTCCCTATACAGTATACTGGCTGAGTTGTATCGACAATATTTGAGTGCAAACAATATAAAAGTTGTAAATATGATTGCCACAGCATATTTAGGGTCTTAATTGCATTTAAAAACTGGAATCATATTAATAATTGTACGATTACTTGATGTACCCGTATTTTACAGGTGGTCGATTCTACCCTTTACAATGTGAGCTGTGCCTTTTGGGACTATAACCTTAGTGGTAAGTGATCTAATATTTTTCAAATTTCTCAAAAGTGTTAGCAGCCCTACAGCTGAATGATGCAATATTACAAATTACCTCATGAAAACAAGTGTGTAACTTAAAAAAAAAACAAAACAAATGAGGTTATATTTGCAGATTATATCGACATTACTTCACCATCTAATTATACAAAATTAGTTCCAATCGTGTTGACTTCTCGAAGGTGATGAATGTCTGGTGTATTCGAAGAATAAAGGAGGTACATTTGCCGCTACTTCTGCATTTTGTGGTTTTCTGTCCGATAATGACGACGATATTTTAACCAACAAGTCGTGCAAATTTTGATCAAAATTTGAGTGTATTGTATCTCTGTTGCTATATAGTGATATTTTTGGTTCGTGTTGAATATATCAACCGTATTGAATACATCTGTTCATGTTTAATACATCTGGTCTGTGTAGAAATACCAGTCCATACTATGCAATGCTTGCAGGTTTTTTTGTTGCCATTCTCATAATTTTTACATTAAAAGAGGAAGAAAACATGTATTGATAGAGGCTGTATGCGTTTTCTGAACTGAACGAGGGTGAATATGAGTGTCATTTTATATTAGTGTGCCCTTCCCTTGACTATTTAAAACCGCAATAGCTCATTGTGAATGTGTAATTAACCGATCTCAAAATATACTCACTTTTACTAGAGTTTTCTTTGACTAAGACCCATTAAAGACTGAAAAAGTGTATGACAGACATAATGTCGAAAGTCACATGTAAACTTAAAAGTTTTAATATCATTTTAGATTTCCCGTCATTTTCAAAAACTAATCAAGTGACAGAGAGAATAAACATTACAACAACAAAGTGTCAGCCATCGTTTGTTGTGCATTCAAGCAAATGGCGTCATGCTTGTATCTTGGATGATCAAGATGTGTATGTGTACAAAATATTACTTTTTTGTACATTTCCGAGGGGTGCCATTTTACGAGTCCAAATCAGCGAGCAGTGATACTTCTATACTCGTCATTCAGTTAGCATATTTACACAAATTAACTTTGGTTTGAAAATAAAATATGAAAATAATGCATAAAATTCGCAGCTGTTGGGGCTTTAGCAAACTATACATTCAGAAATGTAATATTATTATGGTAGGCCATCCTTAAATGAGTTTATTGAATTATTTTCTCATCAAAATGTGAGATTGTTAGAAGGTTTAGCTCCGTACACGTTTCATGCATTAAAATACTTCGTCTAACGATGTATATGAGATATAAGTGATTTATGTATTGGGAAGTATTATTATTTTTGTGGTCTAAAGGCCTTGAACACAAAATAAACCAACCTATTTATATTGATATAAAAAGTAACGGTGTCAATCTTACGAGAGGCCATCTTATCCACTGCATCTACTTATGTCTAATCTCTAATGATGTTTACATTCAGCGATATGGATTACTCTTCGTTGGTTAGAACGAGTGATATATTATGCATTAAGAGAGGCATTATAGTTTCATTGTCTTTTGGTGACATTTTAAGTCTCAAATTGTAATGCCAAGGGTCTGTACTTGACCTGGTTTTAGAACACTTACACACTTCCTTGCTCGGAATAGGGGAGTGACAGTGACGACCGTTCAATCTTCAGAACTAAAATAAAATTTTCGGATCAATTAGTAACATTTATCTGATCTCCGTATACTTGCAAGGTAAAACGCTGAATTATAAAATAACATCATGTTTAAAATAACATGTGCTCCAGATATTGCAGAACGGTAATGAAATTTTACAACATATCTTACTTTGCTGATAAAGGGATGAACCATGCTAATGATGGAACGTAAAATTAGATGATCAGACACAATATGCCATTCTCAGGCTCGGTACAGAGATTATTGCGGCATGGAAAATTATAACCTAGCTAGGGAGTCTCAGCAGTAGCCACACTCATCTCTGTCACAGGCGACGGTTTTCACCAACTTTTTGGGTATTGCGCATTTTCCATGATATACATTTTCTGTCTTTTCTTATATATGATACTTCGAACTAAAAAAAATAGATAAATGAATAATACACTAGTTTAAATATCGACCCCCGATTCCGTGAACATTTGCAAAACATAGACCTTGACCTTGCTCTAGGTTACATGGATGTGAATCGATAATTCTTATGCCCCAACGGCTATCAGCTTTGCAGACGCGATTGTCAAAGTTTTAGCAGATTATTTAGTATTTTTACTAGTGTATAATGTATTATTTTCACCAGTGAGCGGAAAGTGCGATCTCCAGCCTGATTGCTCCTATCAAAATCTGCTATTTCCGCCACGTTTATTTAGCCAGTTGGGCGCACGCAGGACTGAAAGAAGTCCCAGTTTGGAATCTTCAGATTTGCCTTTTAGCAGAGATTAGTGGAGGCGCGCCGTCAACCACTCGGAGACCCTCTAGCTTGGTTCGAATTACCCACGCCGCACTGCTGCCCCACCACCGCACCGCGTTCGTTCCAATCTCTGTGTGGAGGTTGACCATATGCAAGATGAATAGACATTAGCTTACTGGGGATGTAGTAACAATGCCAATGATTCCGGAATCAAAACGTGAACGATAAAAATATTTCAGTTGGTGAATGATTTGTTGTTCAATTCCATATCCATTGGGTGCGTCGTTTACACTGTAAATACTGTGTCGACTATTCTGCTTACCTGAAAAAATACTTTTCATGAGAGCCTAAGGTAGCTGTTAGATAACACTACGCCATGATTAAAGCAGACTCATATTCGTACCTATAGATGGCGCTGGTGCTTGGTCTGAAGAAGGCTGTGAGGTTTCATCGAACGGTACAGATGGTCAGAGAGCTGACAATAACGTAACAGTTTGTGAATGCAACCATCTTACAAACTTCGCTCTTCTTGTGGTGAGTAAAATTCAAAGAACAGTCTGTTGTTTGATACTTTGAATGTTAGTTTTAGAAACACTAAAACACATAGCCATGGGAACAAGTACCGCACCAACCTTGAATCACAGTCGTTGTCGGACATTGACTGGATTGCAAACACAATATATCGTGGTAACATGTAAAAAAGAATCGTTTACTCGGTCTGCATATTGTATGATTGTCAGAAGTGACTTTCATATGAGTTTTGCTAATTGGTGGTCTACGTATATTTTAAAAAGTCATTTTTAGAATCATTGCTATTTTCACAACACGTGAGTTTCTGTGCACATAAATATATGAATTTCACAATATTTACGTAGCGGTTCCATACCTTACTTATTTCCATACCTGTATACTTTATTAGAATATTTACAGTAATGACATCGACGAGACCCACCAGAAATCTTTATCGAAGATTTCCTACATTGGTTGTGGAGTATCGTTAATTGCGTTGGTCGTCACGCTAATCAGTATCATCGTCTATAGGTGAGTGGGTTGCAGTAACAACCTCTGAATATTAAAATATGTTACATGTGCCCCAATATTTGTTATACATAAAACCCTCCTTTCTTCCAACTATGAGCGTAAACAATGAAATTTCAGTTTCCATTCACAATTTGTGTAATAATGATGACGATGTGCCAGTCTTGCCTTGTCGCGTAGTACGCTGAAATGTTCCTGAGCAATGCTATGTCGCTACTCTTATTTTATCTTGAACCTTCAGGTGTAATATTTTTCTGCACCATAAATGTGATCGTTAAGTTCATTTCCTTTGTGAAATGACAATGTATCGAGGCATTGAAAGGATCAAAAGAATATTATCGCCATTTTCTATTATACATTGCTAACCTAAAAAAAAACCAGCGCCCGTGAATCATTTAAGTTGAACGCCGACAAAATGTAAGAGGATTTTTTTCTGATTTCGACTTGCTGTGTAACGCTTTTTAATAGTGAAATCAACAGAATGACTATTCATTTGAAACGGGTGTGAAACAGATTGCTTTTTATTTGAGGGAAAAGGACCCGCGATTTTATATAATATCATGAAACAGTCACTTGGTAAAACTTTAGTATATTCGTCACTTCATCGTTATTTACCCCAGCGTTGTTTCCCATAATACCTGTAACTGCCATAGAGATCCTTGTTCTGCATTAACAATTGTCTTTTACAATCACCACACATATGATCAGGTATTGCACATCCTTGAATCACATTTCAGAAAAAAGAAAAATAAAGCTGCAAAAATCCTGATCAGCTTATGTTCAGCCCTCTCCATGGCGTTGTTGATGTTCCTGATTGGTGGAGTGTTTGTTGACCTTGGACCGAGAATACCTGGTATTTGTGCCACCATTGCTGTTTTACAACATTATTTCCTATTGGCTGTCTTGCTGTGGATGGCACTGGAAGCAACGTATCTGTATCTGAAATTGGTCAAGGTTTTCGAGAACTATATTAAGAACTTCATGGTCAAGTTCAGCTTGATTGGTTGGGGTAAGATGGATTAAGATTTCATGACAGTTGATATTGTACATGTCACAGCATTCAATTTTTTATTTTCTCTAAAAATTGCCATTTTCTGGTACAAAGGTAGTTTTCTGACTTCGTTTCCGGCTCAAAGTAAATGATTGAAAGGCGGTGAAATGATTCACAAATTGTCTCGCTTTTTTTACTCAAACATTATTATTTTTGCAACATACAAATAGTTTGAGCATCCCAACTGCTGAGATTTGCTCTGTATAGCCCTAATTATTGTACTAAAAGTTTCATCCATCAAACGTGAGTAATTGAGATAGAAAAAAGGGACAACAAAGAACGGAAACATTTTTCGACAGAACGGAATCTTTTATTTGACACTTTCGTTAAACTTCTCAGTTCGAAGGCTAGGACAACTTTTGCACTTGTGAGAATTCATGGTTATTTTTTTATTATAGGTGTCCCCCTTATCATTGTCATTATTGTTCTAGCCGTGGATATTAAAAACTATGGATACATGTACAATGACAGGATGTAAGTAATGTCATCTTTCAAACTCCTGACGTGCAATTCTAGAATACTAGATTAAATAGGCTAATCGGTCAATTTGGCACTTGCTTTCTTTCCGTTTAATTCACCGTTCTATATCGAATGATTGACTCACTGACGGACGGACTGAATTGGAGTCTGGTTTAGTTAGTTACGTATAGATTGACTGACATGCTGATTGCCAAGTAAATTGGCGGCGTGACCTATGGAGTTTATTACAGTAGCATTATGATGTCTGCAGGCATATCTATGCTGCAGGTTAGGAATTCTTCTAGATCTTTATCTCAACAGTTTTCATGATTTTAATTTCATTACTTTGACCTGTATTGCATAACACAGCACTCACATTACCAATGTATCACTCGGCAGCTCCCTATAAAGAGTGAGGTTGAACACTAGTTTGTACTTACACAAAAAATAAGGGTGTTTCTTTCTTTATTACAACTATATTTTTATAGTTGTTGGTTGTCACAGTACACCTTCTACCGTGCATTCTTGGTTCCTTTCGGCGTGGTTCTCATCTTCAACAGTGTCATCTTCTGTCTTGTCATCCATCAAATATGTGGACTCAACTCAAGGGCGCTGACTACGAGTGAAAGATTCAGTATTCAAGCACAGTTGAGGGCGGCTATCGGTTTGATGGCATTGCTTGGTCTGACGTGGACGTTCGCCATATTTGCTATCAGTGAAGCCAGCCTCGTTTTCATGTATCTATTCGCAATATTCAACTGCCTTCAGGGATTGTTCATATTCGTATTCCACTGCGCGTTGAAGACAGACATCCAAAATGGTTGGAAGAGGACTTTCTGTGGACAAGAGAAAGCTCCTTATGAATCAAAGGGTAATGAGAGGCTTGAGTGCGTGATTTCTTGTCATTTGACAACCATATTTCTCCAAATAAGTAGGGAAATATGAAGACGTTATGTAGAATATAATGAATGGTGTCATTGTAGACAAGGAAACCGTTGGCATTAGTTTTTTAATTTCTTTTTATGTATTATTTAATTCTTTGATATATTTTCTTACTTTTCTATTTCTTTAATTCTTAATCATTTCATTCTCTAATGAATGTAAAACTTTCCTTCAAGTAAATTGACAATATTTACTTCTTCCACAGAGAGTAATAAGACGTCTTCAAGTTCTAACGGCATATTTAGCACCGCACATAAATATCAAGTGAAAGACAACGGAAATAAAACCGCCCTTACCTCTGGTAAGTTATGAAACTTTCGAACAAAGTGACGGCCCTACATCCTAACTTGCATTCCCAAATATTTCTTTATCCTTGGTATTAACGGTAGCTTCACAGCAACACTTGATTAGAGTTTTGAATTGACCTTTGACGGAAACCCACTAATGACTCACCGGCATCATAGACTTCGGAGCAATGAACAGTGCAAGTTACCAGGTTATTATACTTATTCAGGAACTTTTTGGAAAAGAGCAAAACTTCAACATATGTTTGGTTTCAAGTCTCGATCATGTTGTTTTTTCACTTCTTCTTTAGTTCCTTCCTTTCTGCCTCTCGTACTTTCATTATTTTTCCCCCATGCTTTCTTTTTTCCCTCCTTCCTCCCTTCCTTGTGTTGTGTCATATACAACGTTGCGTTTTCGTACAGCTCAACCCTATTTCATTCAGAACTGGTAATGTCTCACCGACGAAAAGAATAATTCTACGGTCTGTAATATTACAATACTGGTTTTCTTGAACCCAAACTCTTTGAAGTATTAATTTCCAGTGACAGAAGTTTGCCTTCTTGCCATGCTTTCCGTACGATTACGCTTGAAAACGCAATTTCTTGCTTTTGAATCTAAGTGTCTCGGGGTGTTTTTTTTGCAGATTCTACGACAACAACATGAGTGGCTCGGCTTGGTTACCAAAGACGTTGCCGGAAAAAGATTACCTGTTTTACACAGAACTCAAAACATTCTGCATAAGGGACAAACTATATCCGTGTAATGCAGCGTACTGCCTGAATTGTATTTTTTTGTATCCAAGGGCATAGAGTATTAGATTTAGTTCATACATACATACATACATACATACATACATACATACATACATACATACATACATACATACATACATACATACATACAGACAGACAGACAGACAGACAGACATACATACATACATACATACATACATACATACATACATACATACATACATACATACATACATACATACATACATACACACACACACACACACACACACACACACATACATACATACATACATACATACATACATACATACATACATACATACATACATACATACACACACACATACATACATACACACACACACATACATACATACTGTTACGTGCAGAGAAAACGAACAAAAGGGTGAACTCAGCAGTTAACGTTTAAACAAAATTTATTACGAAAATAAAACTAATTGCTAAGTCAGGGATAGAGTACAAGCTTTAAAGTGTACAGACTACTTATCTCAGCTGGGACGGCAAAGCTCCAGTCTCAGAGTTGTAACAGTCAGTCGGATGAATGAACAGTCCTTCGGCTTGCAGGCTTGTAGTTGCACAAAGTCCACAGTATAAATCCAGCGTTGACAGTGAAGGTCTTGAAAAGTCTTGAGAATGACTACTGCTGGAGTTTAGTAACACACAAGAGACACGATCCCAAAAGTCTGACTGGAAGCTGAGCACGTCCCTTTTATAAAGGCATATAAGAACAATCTAGAACTTTTATTGACATTCTAATTACTGTTCTAAAATTATCTCTCTTACACAACTAATCAACTTTCCAGAACATTCCAAACATGACTAATTGAATTCAAGGTTGTGAGGTCATTAAGGGCAGTGACCTTGAGAATGTTCTAGACTAATTGAACTCAGGTCATGATGAGTGTGGGGAAATGACCTACATAACACATACATACATACATACATACATACATACATACATACATACATACATACATACATACATACATATTAACATACATACATATAAATACATGCATGCATGCATACATATATACATATATACTATTTATTACATTTTATATTATAAAGTTTTATTACGAAATCATATCTACATAGCAATTACATTTTTTTTATTATCCTTGAATAACAACTGTGATCATTGAATGCAGTTCTGTGCGTGACAGTAATCTGCAAATGTCTACCAGACGAGAGCAAATGTCGATATATCCGATACATCAACTTACGACAGGCAGATAACACTGATGTAGGACTTACCATTAATCCTGATATATTCTATCTTATGCAAATGAAAGCAAATGTTTTCAATCCAAACATCACATGGCATACATCAGTGAACTTTCTACATTATTAACCCTTGTGTGTTCTTCACTTGCCCGGATGAATGTTGAACGAGAGACTCATAAAACCGCTGGTCTACTCACAAACTGTTAGATATCAGAAATCACGATCAATCCGTTTAAAAATGAGGTTTGACAGATAAATCTTTTCCTGATATGTTCTTTCGTACTGTACCAAGATGCAGTGCAGTGAGTCTCTAAAACAACGCACAGTTGACAATGTTATCTCGAAAAACATGCTTGTTCCTCTGGACGTGACAAACTACGCTTTGCGATTCTTTAAAGCGAAAGTTCTCAATTCCTGGTTCTCGCATCGGTGCTTGCTGACATTGAGTATTTACGTGATGGTAGTCTTTTGTCCTCCTTTAAAATTTGTGTCCAGATGAATTCGTTCAAAGAGAACTCTGGCATAGTTTGAAGGACGCGATATATCCATCTCGGCATTGATTGAACAATTGTACTCTTTTCTCTATAGTGAACGTTTTCTGATAACATTTTTTTCGATCTTTGGTTTAAAATCCTTTTGGCAAAGTGAAATTAATATGAATGTGACATTTTAGCACTCTGCCATAATCCAATAATAGTACAATTATTTTATATACAAAGCAGCTGAAGCTATACTGTGGTTATATATATAGTGAACTGGTCAAAGAGCCAATGATGAAGTATTCGTCAGGTGAAAATAAATCGACTTTTCCGATTGTACAATATTTAAATATTTATCAGAACGTTCCTGTTACCAAAGCAGTGTTTTCAAAAGCTTTACAAAAAAGTGAACTCCTTATCCATATGTTAATGGTCATGCACCAACAGCAGAGAAAATCTTTTTCGCCGAAAGTGGAAGTAAAAACGTAATCTACACAACGATTTGCGGTTTCAAGTTACAAAAATCCAAGGTGAGGAAATGCACTCCAAAATTTCGACTAATCTTTCACAGCAGGGATAAGGAATAAACACTTGGGAAACATCCCTGTTACATTTTAAAAACGATTATGATTTGTTTCCTTTATAATACTGTTAGACTGTTTTCATTGACGTTTGGGTAATTCGCAGGAAATGTGAGATGGCGCTCGACTTTACAGTTGTTATTACTTTTGTCTTTGTTTGTTTATTTGTTTGTTTCTTTCTTTGTTTCTTTGGGTTTTTGAAGCGATACGTCTGTGCTGTTTCAGTTGATAATGCAAGATCTAAGTCGGTCAAAGTTTGTATATCTGTAAGGCTTTTACTTTTTGTCAAAAAAGAAGTGTCAATTGAATGTCATCTTGTGCTTTCACACGTTTTTAAATTGTATGGATGTTATAGCTAAAACATAATATGTTTTCGATAGCATGCCTAGAAAATTTGGCAGGTTTGTGGTTACGTTTTTACAATTTATTTTTAATGAAGTCCACCATCAAAAATGAAGAAATTTTACCAAAATCATGCGTTATTTTTTGAAAACGCGCACAAACTTTAAGGTTTGGGGTTAAAATTAGGTCGGTCGGTTTACCGGAAACACGCAATTTTTTGCTTGTCCTTAAGGTTAAAGTGGCCTTCCATGACCTCAAATTGTTACTGCCGAACAACGCCCAATTTGTTGAATGCACACACGACTCACGTGACTGCATTCCAATAGCAAAATAGACACAAATCTGATTTGAAGTGTATCGCCGGTTTAGGTTGTATCACGTAAGTTCAAAGCAAGTTTCGGGTTCTAATAGTTTCTGGTTTTAACAAATATCAGATGTTAACAGAGGCGTTACGTGTTAACAGTTCAAGACGTTGCAGATATACAAACTTTGACCGACTTAGATCTTGCATTATCAACTGAAACAGCAAAGACGTATCGCTTCACTAGTGGTAAACGGAGGACAACAAAGGAACAGTGACATTCTATAAGGTAAGTGAACGACCCTGGACTGTAATACTCCTGCCATCGCTGTACACTGGGTACAGCCTAATTCCTGCAAGCAAAAACAAGGTATTTCAAGTCGAGGAACAAAGACGTCGACTTTGCCTGACGACAGTAGAGACACTTCGTCTCTGCATCGCACTTTAAATAAAAAGGGGAAGTCAAGGGACGCGGATGTTGATATTCAAAGGCCTGACTTTGTAAGGAACATCGAAATTAAAATTGGATTAATTTTTACATCGTTATATTTCAGAAAATTCGCCATTTGCTTTCAAAGATTAATCTTTTTACTTTTGAACGGATGTCACTATATCATGCCCTACGTGTACCATCTTTCATACGTAGACAATATCCTTCAGTGTGGGTTAATACAACAAGAAGTCCGTTCAGAAATAGGAACAAAACAGCTGTTGAAAGTCTCTAATGACCCTGTGCAGATTTTATTTTAAGACCACCGACAATGCTTTCATCTAATGTCGGATCGAGGTTAGGAATATCATACTGTGTGACTACATAAATACAAGGGTATGTTTGTATCCAAGGACTAGATATCGTTTCGACTACAAAGTTATGTGTTTACAATCTCGCCTCCGAGGTTGAGTTTTCTTTACCACTCCAACTCTGTCTGCCTGTTGTGTTGATTATATGAATTTGAACGTCAGGCTAGTGCGCGGAACAAATCTTGCCCGATAAATGTAACCGCTTTTTACCATCAAACTCATCTCTTGCTCTATGAAAACGAAGTAGTGATAAAACTGGTGACGTATTAGTGGTAAGGTGATCGTCTGGGCATCAGTGAATGTTTATAGCCCTTGTATTCGGTAATGGAACTGTCCGGGCGTAACGCGTGCCCGAGCTCTTTGATACAAACAGCTAGGTTTCAAAACAACAAATAAGGTGTTTTAATATGCATTTTCTATGTATTTAATTGCAGTATACATGTACTATCCCTTAATGTTTATTCCGTATAAACACAGTGGTCTAGAGCGTACTAGTATGACAACTTGAAGGCAAAATATATTGCTGCCACACTTCTTGAAAATTAGAACAAAAACAGTATAAAATTGAAAACGCCCAGCGAACAGATTTTTGACACTTAAGTATTTACAAGACCATTCTTGTGTAATGATTGTGTGGATACATTTAAGCCTGTGAACTAAATACCATTTTCATCGCCTTTTTTCGTGTGAAAATCGAAAATTCATATCCTTCCTTATTGATAACATGCGATATGGCGATTTCAAATATCGTGCCGGTGTCACCCGTCGAAAAACAAACAAAGCTAAAGGGAAACAGTCGTCGGAAGTGCGCTGTACGAGTTTCTTGTTTACAAACAATTCATTTCGTGCAAGATATCTAGATGCACCTCATCATCTTAGCTGCAACATTTAAACTATATAGATTATGACAGACATGTTTTAATTTTCATCCATCGCCATCGAACCTTGGATACAGAGTTCACATTGGTCGTGTGGATCACATAAGTCCTCTGAGCAAAGTTCCGACGACTTTATCCCTGTAAGCAAACTCATACGTGGTTTTTAAAAATACAAAAAAATTATGGTACAAGGGGTTTTCAACAGGTTAGGTCGTGTTGCCAGCAACACACAATGTTTTTAACTTGGTCAAAAGGCAAACGGGCCTCAAATGACCTGCAATTGTTACTGCGAGACAATGACCATTCGCTTGAGATGCAAATAAACAGGCGTCAAGAGTAATAAAAGACTTCGACCACGTGATTTGACCTCAATCCAGAAGACACTAGGTTTGAAGTATATCGCTGATGTCTTCTGTCAGATTCTAAAATTCTCTCATGTCAACCTATTTTAAGACATACTTATATACAAATACACAAATTGTGACTGACACACAGCCAAATCGTTATCAACTCAACCAGCACAGACGTATCGGTTCACCGGTGACTCAAACTCTTACGCCCTCAGAATTCTAGACTTGTACACCACGGCCATGCAATCGCTTTGAACCGAATCCCAGTTTCGCTTTTGAAAGCAAGACCATCCTTTAAAACAATTAAACGTATTAAACTTTTAAACCAATGAGTATAAAACCATTGAGTATATCGAGATATTTTGTCTTCAGATCGCTCTGACGAAAGAGGAAGTCATTATGTTCGAAGGAATGACGTCATGCGAAACTTTTTGCATCAAAACTTGAAAAAAGATAAATCTTTACATCATCGTAATGTAAGATTTTGAAATCTTCAAAATGTGTTTACGACAGATCTCCGTAAAAAGAGGAACACAGTCTGCACGCCATTCAATAGAAGCCACTGCCCAATGATTTTTGTATTCTCTTTTGTGTCGACCACTGTCCGTAGACAAATGAGGAAGGTGTGTGAATAATATATTGGGTAAACTGTACACTGACACTGTGAAGAAGTACTCTTTGAATTTAGGACAGGCTACTACTGTAGGTCTACTGACTGCGCAGGTACATTTTAAGACTAATGAAATTTGTGTCATTAAACGAGCGACTTTGTATGGCTTTGGGTAATTGAAAGATCCTATCGTTTGACTGTGTAAGAACAAAGCAATATCTGTATCCGAGGACCACTATGCTGTTTTGGAGATAAAGTATGTGTTTGCAATCCAAAACAGCCGGGTTGGGATTTTCCTAGGGGCACCTAAGCTTTGTCGACTTGTTGTGTTGCTGAAAACTATCATTGTTAGGACGTCACGCTTCTACTCGGAACGCATCTCGCTCAGCATAAGTTCAAAATATCCATACCACCTAACTCACCTCTTGCTCTTTACAAAGCCACACAGCGGTGACACTGGCGACATTTAAAAAGTGAGATGATATTGTTCCTGATTTTAGTGAATTGTGTGGCCTTGAACTGCACAGGTATAGTGTCAGTTGACTAGTTGGCGTGACGCACTTTGAGATTAACTTCTTGTTTCAAAACAATAAATCAGATATTTCCATGTAGTGTAATGTACCAATAATTACAATATACTGTCCCATACATAGTCTGAAGCTTTACAACTCAAATGTAACTCTCACCTTTTAAGAAAACCCTTGTAAAATCTATATTTTTTGAAAAAGTATAATGATAAGGCCAAACAAAAAAAATGTGCTGCTCTGATAACCCGACCTACCCTATTTTTTACCTGCCGACCCTAAACTTTTTAGAGCTACGTAAACACGGAAGTAAATAAAGAAAGAAAAACCCGTAAAATCACGTGTTCGTTACTTGGCATTTGATTTTTGCTTGAACTAGGACGTTTTTTACGTTTTTTTTCCTTTTATATGTATGATACATTTTTCTAAAAATGTTGTGGCCAGTGTTTGACCGCCCTGAACCCCTGAAAAATGCATATTTAAAACTAAAAATGTTTTTGAAAAAAATTCCTGCCGACCTACCTACCCTAATTTTGAAAACCATGTTAATGGAACAGCACAATTTATTTTTTTGGCCTAACAATTACTGATAGAAAACGCGTCGGGACGGTTTTGCTGACACTAGGATTTTGATGTGACCTTTCTCGTCTGATAAAAGCGAGAATTCATTTAAAGCGTGTGCAACGATAGGGAAACGTTTTCAGAATCAAATATTTTTTTTACATATTTAAATTATTTTTTTAAAATTTTGTCCAGCTGTAAATGAGATTATTTTGAGACCGTCGGCTTATGGTTTAAGACTAAGTGTCTCCTTATTTTTTATGTATCTACTGACGGCGCTGAAATGCTTATACAATGTGTGCAAAATTTTTAAACTGCCGGAGAGCATGACTAACCCAGAGATGGGCCCATATACAATGACATACAATACAAGCGGTATACAGTTACTATTTTTTGGTCGAAACAATGTGACTGTGCGCATAAAGATACACGTTTGTTGCTTCTTTCCAAATTAGCGACAGTGTTATTTTACGGCAAAGTTTTCGTTCTAGCGGCAACAATTTAAGTCGGGTGTCAGAAGTTGCTCTGCCTAGGATAGTGTTGCTGGTATGAGTAATAACCATAAGGAGTACTTGTTGCCATCTATGAACAGTAAGATATACAAATAATCGTTTAAGTCATTTACTGACTAGCGTGGCACTTCACATGAAGTTAAGATGATAAATTTTACAGAAATTAGCAACGCGATCAGAAGTCAACCATCTTAGTAGGCCGCTGGTACCGGTGCTTCATCAAATGAAACAATTCGCCAAGTGATGGACTTTACATAACCAAAGCTCTGGTTAGTAGACTCAAGACTAGCGCGTTTATTATATAAAAACAAGTATTGTCTCACTTGTGAACGACAAAACGGGAGATTTTACTGAAGGATAAGTATGGACCCGCAGCAATCTCTCGTGCTCCCTCATGAATTCTGGAGCATCACAAACGGACTACACCCATTGTATCACATTTGGGAAGAGGTTATAAGTACTACAATTTATATTTAATATTTCCGCCTCGGTTGCAACGTATCCCTTGTTGATTATTTTGCGGCATCGTCCTATCAAACGATTCTTGCCCTAAAATGTTTGGGCCCCCGGAAATGTGTGAAGATGATTGAGACGATGCAAACCGTGTTTGCAAAAAAAAAAAAAAGAAATATGAAACTACAAAACAAATCGACGCGTCGTAATAAAATATGCAATTAATTGATGAAGGTTGTATGCAAGCGAATAATTCGGTTTAAATAAAACTTCTTTAAGTTTTCGGCAATAGGAGTACAAGCTTAGAGATCAACAAATTAAGGGTCACCAAGTCTTTGTGTCTTGGACGTCTTGGATTGCATATCGCAAGTACTATGGATATTATAGAAATATTCATCCGTAACGGTTATCAATTGTTTAATAAAATAAATTGTAAACCAAACGCTTTGTAAGACTTGGCTTTTTCTATTAATTAAGTCTGTGTTTTTATTAGTTTCTTTATATTAGCATGGCATTTAATACGTTGAAGTAAAGGCAAGGAGTGTTTTTTGAACGAAAAATATCTTGAGAACGCTACTGTAGGTATCGTGAAACCATGCCTGAGGCAAACATGACCTAGAATAAGCCCGCTATTGTTGACACGCTTTTCTAGTGTGTCAACAAAGTGCCGCACCAACGTCATCAGTGCTTGACCTGTAAATGGAAGCTAGCCTTCACCTAAGTTTAATATCGCCGAGGTCAGCTGTATCAAATAAACATTACATCTATGATCAACACCTTATGTCCCAATCATCAGCAAAATGTCACAAATACACAGACTTTGATTTTTGAGGAATGTCATTCAAATTTTCCTTTTTCAGTAAATATGCACTTTTTCAATTCTCTGAAATAATATCTCAAAAGCTATCATACTTTACTAGTCACCCATAATAAAATGTGATTAGTTCTATCTTGATTTTCTCTGTAACCTTCATAACAACGGCTTCACAAACGTTGTGAAAGAAATTATTGCTAGTACAAAAAATGTGGATTCACGCCCTCATCAAAACATAGACAGAAGCAAAGCGAAATGGGCTTTCGGCTTCATTGCAATTACATCTCCTGAAAAGCACGTGGGAGCTAGTTTTATAAGTTTTAGCCAAATCTGATGTACAGCCACTGCATAAAAACCCTTTAATACTTACTGTATTAACATGGATTATTGCCTGTATTTTAGCTGAAGAGTGCATAAACAGATGAATACAGTCAAGAATCCATTTTTTGTATTCAGCCAGCCTGTATTCATGTGGATTCATGTGAATTCACGTGTATTATTTATACTATAATACAGGCAACTCATTAATGTGAATTTATCTGAATTATCGGGTTTTCATGCAGTGAGCGTTGCTTAAACTGTAGAAAACAATGACAATGACATATCAGAGTCAGAGATATATCATGGCTAGGATGATGATGATGATGATGATGCAACCAGTGGCACTAGCGGCAGTATGAGTGTTTGAAGCTACCGACACATGTTACAATGTATATAAATTTGGAAAAAGGGTAAGGTCTTAGAATAACTCATTTCACTCATAATCATATCAATAAACAGAGCAAACTTGTATCCGTCGTGTGACCATTCGTGTTAAAGGCATTCTTAAATATATTGTATGTGTATGTACAGAGTGTATGCTAAGCAAAATACTATTTATTGCAACGTGAGCGTAATTGACACGAAGAAAAACACCAACTTAGTTACCAAATTTGCTCAAGACATACGGTGTTAGCTTTATTTTATCCTCTAAAAAGGATCTTCTTTATTTGATTAATTTTGAAGAAGGATTTATACTGGAACAAGAATTGGCTGGGACAAACCCATGCCGTAGCAACTAACTGAACATTTCCTTATTTTCAAAGCAACTTTCGAAGCAGAAGTAAACTAAACCACCAGCTTCCCCGGCCACACAAAGGACAGTTCATCAGATGAGTAATTTTCCTCAATGCATCAGTTCTAACCACTATGTGAACGTCACTCTGTAGATTATAATTGTTGCCCGAAACATAAACCCTGGCATCGCCAACTGACCTGGTAATAAGAAGGAAGATTTAAATTTATTTATTTATTATTCATTTCTGACATGTAAGAGATCTAAAGTACCTTATTACATGTGAAATTCCCATCTGCTAGGGCACCCTCAGAATTAAAGTAGGCAGACCCCTGCAAGTAAAGATTAAGAGAATTTATTAGCTTGGCGCAAAGGAAAGCTAACTTGAAGGGTCATTCATTCCCTAAAGTTACTTTATAGGTGTAATACTCATGGCATCCTATAAAGCTAAAGTTCAAGGTTTGGATAACAAAATTTGAGGTTACAGTATGGCATGTCATTGATAGCTTCTTTTCGCTACTAATGACTAATACACACTCCTAGACATATTTGTGGATAGCGATCAGCGCTTCCGCGTTCACATGCACTTTCTGTCTACGTAATTGAATCAGGGATAAGCCAAGGCGCATGGTTTTAATAATACAACCAGCAACAACAAGCTTCTCCAATTCATCATATAATGCATGAAGTTGCAATGGTAAGAAGGCCTGGTTTAATCATGTCGTAATCACAGTCATAACTTTTATTTTGTACATACATATGTACGTATGTACGTACGGACGTACGTACATGTATTACATACATACATACATACATACATACATACATACATACATACATACATACATACATACATACATACATACATACATACATACATACCATACCAATTCCGATATAATATTTTTTGAAGTTATTTCTTTATGTATTTAGTATCAGAGTATGCACCTATTTTGTTCTACATGTATAATATTTTTGCAACTCTAAATACCTTCATTATATAAAATTATTTATTTCATATATTTTGTTGGGGCCATGAAGGAAGATTAGTTTTGCTGAACTATATTTCATGGTCCCCACCAATTGTACATACAGTCATTTTCATGAAATGTTAAACATTTCTTATGGTCAAATAAATTATTATTATTATTTTTTACATACATACATACATACGTATGTACATATATACGTACGTACCTACGTACGTACGGACAGACAGACGAAGATACAGACAGGCAGACAGACAGACAGAAATTAAACTATGAATTGTTGCATTTACGCAAGAAGGCTACTGACATACAGTTAAAATGTTACCTTGCAAGCTTAGATTTATTGTTAAGTTTATGTTTACATAACCTAATATATTTTATTCTACTTTATAAATACGAAAGATTTATTATCGATGCAAGCAGTTCTGCGCATGACAGTAATCTGCAAATTTAAAACAACCTTACTAGCCAGACGATTGTCTAAACTGACATGATATGATAACTTATGAATCGCAGATAACATTGATGTAGAACTTACAATTTATTAATCCTGACATTTTACATGTTTCTCAAATGATATGCTATTGTGTTTTCCGAACATTGGGTGTATACTAGTATACATGAACTTGCAACTCCTTTGTTTGACATCACGTGCTGACATTTTCGTTGGTGTGTTACCTTCACAACTGTTTTGATGAAGTGACCGAGGAAAATGCTTTCTATTCTGAGGTAATTGGCAAAATTGATGAAGGTAACAGAATGTGTTGCCCTGCTCAGACAAATGATGAACCGGGAGGCACAACCGTAGACGGCATGCCTTAGAGTTATACAGGGATTAAATATATTTAATTGGATAAGTGCATCATTGCTTTTTAAAGGTATATTGTACCTGGGGAACATATCGGCAAAACATGCTATCGTCATCAAACTTGACTAGATCAGACGCGATTTCGTTGGCGTGTTACCTTCACAACTGTTTTGATGAAGTGACCGAGGAAAATGCGCTCTATTCTGAGATAATTGGCAAAATTGATAAAGGTAACAGAGTGTGTTGCCCTGCTCAGACAAATGATGAACCGGGAGGCACAACCGTAGACGTCATGCCTTAGAGTCATACAGGGATTAAATATATTTAATTGGATAAGTGCATCATTGCTTTTTAAGTCAACTGAGACAAATAAACATCTTTGTAATATCTACGACAAATAGTAGATACTGTTGATCCATACATGTTCAGTGCCATACACCCTAGACAGTAGAGGGCATATGCATAAATGATCTAATTCGACGAAACACAGGTGTTTGCAGTTTTGTGTGTAGTTAGCTGATCGGTATAGACGCTGTCCGATGTCAGAAATTAGATCACCGCGTCCGATCTAGTCAAGTTTGATGACGATAGCATGTTTTGCCGATATGTTCCCCAGGTTGTTTCAATACGTCAATATGAAAGACTCTCTAAAACAATGCAAACTTGGCAAAAGGTAATTACTGAAGACAACAAGTTTTCCGCAAACATTTGACCATAGACCCTAAAAAGAGGGACTATGGTTTGAAAAACTACTCTCAGTAATTCTTCAACTGCATTGCGTATGTGACTAACAAGGGAAAACCTTTCCGTTCTGGAAACTAACAATTTCCAGGCTGTGAACGTATGTTGATAATATTACTAACAGTATCCCTGTGGTTTCTTTCAAAGCTTTTTGCATTGTTCGCAACAATCTGAACATGGACATCCCTTACGACAAATATATATTAACTTTAAAGGCTACCCGATGCGTAATTTCAAGAAAGTGGTATTTTCGAACAAAAACTGCCAAACTATCTGCTATTATAGTGGGCTATGTGTTGTTTTACTTCTTTATTGAGTTAGGCTTTAGGCCTGTAGCATTATGAATCCATCTACACACAGCCTACAGAGAAAATAATCAGTCGCAGTAAAAAAATAGAACGTGCCAGTAACGAACATTTCTCCAATGCCTGCACTGCAAAGAGTCAGAAAGGCACTTCATATAAACAAATTTCAGACCTCTTAATTCTATTTATAAATTCAAGATACATTTGCGGTTTAACTCATCATATATTACTACAAAATGTACAACAAACATAGTATTTGCACTACACTGCCATGACAAATTTAAACGCTTTTGAATCAATTCTTATATTCTACATGGCCTTTGTCAAATGAACATTTTGTAAAAGTAGACCAAAGGTGACAGCAATAAAGATTTGTGCAAAATGATTTGAATAATTTAACCTTCACTTTGACAAGAACAATGAGCAAAATTTCGGGATCATTTGATATGCAAATTAAAAGACGTCCGAGGCATTTAGCTCCTAGTACGTCATCACTCTAAGAATAGACATCGGCATTCACGTGTATGTATCTACAGGTTAAGCCGCTTCGCGCAAATCTCTCGCCTCACTCTGAAATTCTCCTGTGGCAAGTATTAATAGGACGTGACAAATACACGCACAAACTTTGGCCAACTGACATCTGGCGTTATCAACTCAAGCAGCACAAACGTCGGGTCACAGGTTGATACACGAGAGAGAGAATCAAGGAAAAGTAAAAACTCCTGCAGGTTAGTGAACACCCGTGGACTTTTATACTTGTACATCGTGGTCTTGTCATCGTTGTACATTCAGGTTGATTATTGGAAGGAAATTCGTCGTTTAAAACTATTTATATATTTATATATTTTGTGTGGACGATAAATACCTTCTCCGCATGTGGTTGAGTCGGACGCTGCAAAACGATGGCTCGACCGTGTTGTCGCTGACTTTTATTTGCAGACATCACTATTGGGCTTGCAACAGCGTCTATCGTGAACAAGAACTTAAGTCGCGTGTGAATTCTTCGTATTCTTAACGACATGGTCAAGTCTGAAGTACCTCAACGGTGATGTGTGATTGTTATAAAAACTGTTGAACATTTAGAAACGGTTTGAGACAGAGTAATTTTACTCAAAGTGTATTTAACTCCTTTCATTTGGAGATCGATTGAAACGATACATGTAGTTGTTATCACAGCGTAATACTAGCAGTTTTTCAAGAATAGTATTGCTATTGTATATGCAACCATTGTTGACTTGATGCAATTTTTAATACGTGGCTTATTGTTTATTGTACTATACGATTGTGTGGTTGTTCCTCATTTCGTAGACCCTGTCTTTTTGCTGCCAGTACCGCACTAGGTGGCCTTGCTTGAGAAATAAATTTGGCTATGCTTTTACCGTCTCAAACATTGGCTATACTTGAATAACAGTAAAAAGCTGTGATCGTTAAACGCAGTTCTGTACAAGACAGAAATTTGCAATATGTCACCAATCAGACGAGTGCAAAAGTCGGTATGTCCGAAGAACGGACTTAGATTAACAGAATGTAATAATATGTAAATGGCAAATAAGATTGATGCAGAACGTACACGTTATCCTGACATACTGGTATTCAATTCTGTTTTCAAATAACAGCAAATGTTTTACACACGCTATATTTGCGTTGTATACCTAACTTAACATCCTATACATATATAAACTTGCCACTTTCATGACCCATGCGTGTCTGCCTTTGTATTTCGGTGATATTCTTAGTGTGTATTCTTTCAACGTTTGATATGAATGTTTTCAATACGGTGTTCTATAATTCTCTTGGACGATAAGTAGAAGTAATGTATTTAGGTAATTGAAGTTGTTGACGTGCTCAGATGAATGTTAACCAAGAGACTCATACAACCACGAAGACATAATGTCAAACAAGGATAATGTAAATGGACAATTGCAACATTAGTTTTGACACCTTATTAAAGATGTGTTATGTAAAAGAAAAAAAAATCATCTTTAGACCAAAAAAAAATATGTTTTTGGTCACCGCCCGAATCACTTCAAAGTATGCGCGTCAACTTTTTTTCTCCCTATGGGAAAAAGGGATTTTTATAAGTGTATCAAATTTCACCAAAACTAAAAAAATAAATCGCATCGCCGCATCATTTTTGCCACATGTAAATTACCAGAAATAAACCTGTTATTTTTTGGCCTTATACAATCAACGATGAAATAAGTAATGTTGTTGTATTATATAGTTTGTCTGTCTGCAGTTTTATGCCGTTGTATCGGCATACACGCTGTTCGATGTCGGAAATTACATCATCGCTCTCATTTTCTTCGTAAGGTTTGACTACGATATCTTTTGCCGGTATATGTGATTCTCTAAAGCCATGCGCACTAGGCAAGGTAATGTCTAAAAATTAGTGTGTCGTTAAACGTTGACGTCGACAAAGTACGCTTTGTGATTCTTTGAAGCGACAGTCTTCATTCCCTGGTTCTCGTATTAGTGCTTCTGACATTGCCTGTGTTGGTAGTCCTTTGTTCTCCTTTAAAAGTTGTGTCCACTTGATGAATTTGTTCACAGATAACGCTGATTTATCCTTTTAACTGCATTGTTTATGTGGCTTAACGACTGGTTTTATCCGTCCCGGGATTGATCTAACCATTTTACTTTTGTCTGTACAGTGCGAGTCTTCTGATAACACTAATTTGGTCTATGGTTTCAAATCGTTTTGGACAACTGAAATGAAGATGACGCAGCAATTATCGAATTACAGTTAAGGAGAATGTTATGTAAGGTGCAGCTAAAGCGACATTGTGCTCAAATTAAAAGTGAGCTGGTTAAAGAGCAAACAGCTCGATTTTTCTTTATTTTACAATATTTAATTATTTATCAGAACACGATTGGAACTAATTTGGGATAATTGGATTTCCATATTTTTTAAATTTCTCAAAAGTATTAGGTGCAAGATAGTTGAATACAAATTACTCATAAAAAAGTGAGTAATGTAAGAAGAAAAGCAGATGAGATTACATTTGTAGATTAAATCGGCATTTACTTCACTATCCAATTATCCCAAATTAGTTCCAATCGTGTTAAAAGCAATTCTTTCAAAAGCTTCACCAAAAGCGACCTCCATGCATATATAATCGCACACGCAACGGCCCCGAAAAAAGGTTTTCGCCGAAGAAAAAATGCAATGTACACCACAACGTGTAGTTCATAAAAAACCAAGGCGCGCAAATACACTCCTACCAAAAGGCTTTAAGAACATCCAAAATAATGTAGAGAGAGGAAACAATGGTCTCCAATATCGAGACAAACCCATCGTAGCATGAATAAGGAATAAACAATCGAAAGACATCTCTTTTCAATTTAAAGCCAAATTTGAATCACAGTATCATATCACGACCCTAGTTTCTCCTACTTTTCATTTGTGTCTATGACAATTCGGATGAAAATGTGATTTGGGCATTTGAATAGAGTCAAGTTTGTAATAGCCATTACTATTGTAATTGTTTTGTTTTATATGTTAGTTCGAACGTTCATTCGGTAAGTAGAGGCTTTTAGAACTTGTTGAACAATGATCTGCCAAGTGAATCAGCTTGAGCGGAGATACCCCTATTTGCATATTTATATTAGAATTTCGTTCAAATGGAAGTGATGAGGGCGCTGTTCTACTTGACCATTAGTGTGATTTTTCCTGTTTTTTGGGGGGCAATTTCAGCCCATTTTTTCCCAACAAACGATATCAGAGACATTTCTATGGTCATATAAAGCAGTCAAGTTTGTGCCTATGAATTTTTATCGACTTCTACGGCTTATATGGTGCTATGTGTGTATTGTCGATCTATGGCTCGCTAAACATAGGCCTACTTTCGGGCTGCCGCAACTACATGCCCAGCTGATTCTTGTGAATATTTTTACATAGTTAGACAGTCTAATCATTATTTAAGCCCCCTAACTTAGTTTTATTCTTGTTCATGCCCTGCAAATCACTGCTTTGGCCTCGTAGGTCGTACACCGTCCCGCCATCAGAAGACAAGATGGCCGCTTAGAGTGAGGAACCGTGTTGCTCTCCGCTGACGCCTTGCTCACGTTTACAAACTGTTTAGGCCCAAACATTGCAACAATATCACATATTTTACTGTTGTCAATCCAACTTATGTTATATTTATATTTGATGCTTGGGTTACTATCTATTTCGCGGTAGTCCTCGTAGGCATTGGCTACCGATATTCCATTGGGTAACCGGAGAAGTCGGGCAGTTGCGAACTCGGCCATCGCCAGCGCCAACCAACTCGGCCAGTGGGACTCGGCCAGGAGAAGTCTGCCACTCGCAACAAAGCAATATTATTGCATAGTATTACGCATTCTCTTCACAGTTGAATATGCCAAACAATTTTAACTTTTTACTACCATAGTTTTTTGTTTATATTTTGTCGGTTTAATACTACTACGAACATTCAGAAAACAACTCAAAGTCGAAGAGCTCCCACGTCCACCCTGCAAAACATGTACGGTCTGCCTCCGTGTTTCTGCAGATCGCGCGCGTACCGTATTAAAGTTCAGACAAACATTATGCCATTTCTTCAGTAAAATTCATGGCTTGATGACTCTTAACTAAGTTGCCTCACCATCTCCTATGAATTTTTAACGAACTTCAAGTGTAACTATGACGAAGACTGCAAAACTCGCTAGTAGTAGTACCACGATCGCGATACACCGCCATCTTTAATTTTACCCAATGTTTGTATATCACACGTGCATTGAACGGCAGATCGTCCATGTAGCCGACACGAACACGAAGTGTCTGTTACCGGCTACCAAAAACTATGAAAAATAGTAAAGAATGAGCTACAAAATCACTATCAGTTTTAAGTTGCAGGTAGAATAAGTCTGTGCCTTTGTAAAAAACAATATAAAAATAGTAGAAAGTGAAGAACCAGCTGAAAGTTAGTTGAGGAGACCTTGACCGCATATCATTTGCATCTCATTGTCGGCTACATGGACTGTGTGCCCATTGAACTGTGATCTGTGAAGTTTGCAAACATTACGCTCATCTTATGAATGACATTTAGATCGCTTTCGTATATAACTTAAGTGAGACTTCAAAAAAAGAAACACTAATATGGAGCACATATTCTAATTGGGTGCATACTGTACTGGCCGACTTCTCTTGTATTCGGTCATTGTCAACTGTCAGTGTCTGTCTGTTTGGAGTCGATGCAGGATGTGGTGGTCGGACATTCCCACGTCTGATTTTACTGACCCCTCAGCCTTTCAAGATAATAATATCGTTGTAAGAGTGGATTTTAGTGACCGTGATTTGTCACAGTTTTCCTTTTCACTGGTAACGGGTAGTATATCACTGTCCAGTTACCATGTTTCAACTCGTCAATGTTGACTGAAGTCCGATAGCATAAAGGCGAGTTTCAGTGCCATAGCGTTGTACGCTGTACACGCGTACACTGGGCTGTACGATCGGCCTTGTACGGTAACAGCGCATACATGGCATGTGAAATCATGCCGCAAATATAGGCGCATTGTCAGAAATTCACGAAACTTGTCACAAGCGTTGTTCAATAGCAAGTGGTTTGACACAACAAGTATTATTTTTGTTCAAGACCTGTATCAGTGTGTTTCGGGTCACAGTCTAAAAATAGCACACAGCTGAGAGTTATAAACCATCATGGCAACGTACGAATTCAGTTGTCAATTATCATTAGTATTTATTTCTATTATACATAGATACGATGAAATTACTCCCAAAAGTGTACATTACCTCACAGCATGTTCAATTTCGCATTAAATAATCATATTTGTGAGCTTTCGAGCCCATTTTCACGACCAAGTCGCTCGAACGACGTGTATTCCGGCATATTGCTTGTTTACATTCAGAACGAGGCTCTGCAGCCTATTGAATTATGCAAATTTCTATACGTCCGCTCAAGCTGAATATCATCGTTTGTTTCACATTGTACGATGTTACAACCAAAAAACGACATGTGTTTCCGACAGCATGCCTTGAGGAAATTAGGCAAGTCGGCGGCAACGTTTTTATAACTTATTTCTAATACGGTTCGACCCATCAAAGAATAACAAATTTGGTACAATCATGCGTTATTTTTGAGAATGCGCTAAAAGTTTAGGTTGGGAAGGTAAAAAACTGGCTTGGTCGCCTTGCTAGAAACTCACTATGTGCCAACTTGAAGTTTAACATGACCTTACATGACCAGAAATTGTTACTGGCGCACAACGCCCAGTTTGTTGAATAAAAATAGACAAACGTCAAGGGTCATAAAATACCACGTGGTCAATCGCAACATAGACACAAGCCTCTGTTTGATTTGAAGTGTGACGCCGGTTTAAACTTGATGTAACTTTCTGGTTTTAACAGTTTCTGTTATCATAGATGCGAACAGTTATCAAGACGTTACAGATACAAACGTTTTGACCTACTTATTAGATCTGGCATTATCGACTCAAACAGCTCAAACAGCACAAACGTATCGGTTCACTCATGACAGCTTTTTGCAATACGAATTTCTGGGAGAGCTAATGCCAACTTAATGAGTTAGTAAGCGTGTGTGTCAATATGTACGCACTGAATATAATGAATTTTAAATTTGACGCCTGAACCAAGCATGGCCAGTGATTGGACAGAAACGCTGTTCAATTTATCAAGGACACCCCCACTGTAAGTAAAACCTCTTGTTTATCGGGTCCTGGACGCCAAACCAGACTTCCAAGGACTGACTCTATAGCTTCGATACTAGACGAGACTAGATTCTGTCAAATCGCAAATAAATATCCGATATATATCGGAGATTTCAACACCTCACAGTTCTGGCCAAACCCGACTTTCAAGGACTGACTCTAGCTTCGATACTAGACGAGACTAGATTCTTTTAAATCGCAAGTAAATATCCGATATATATCAGAGATTTCAGCCCTTTTTAGATCTAGCTAGGCCAATCCAACTTCGATATTGTATTAGTCTAGTGGCCGTAAATATCGGATATCATATAAAATTAAAGTGCAATGTCGCGATGTCCTCCCAAGCACGGTACCTCTATACGTACGTGGGTGGAAGGACTGTGGCGCAGTCAGTGACAAAATACTGAGAGAAAAAAGAAAAGAAAACCAATGTTTCATCATGGAGGTACTACCTCCATGGGTTAATGGGCAGGCTGAATGGTATATGATATTCGTAGCAGTGTCCATCGGAAAATTTTCACTAGCGGTTTACACGTGTCGCATGACCATAAGTTTTCTTTCTCAAAGAAGCAGGTCTTTAGTCAAGATTTGAAAACTTCACTACTTGATACTGAACGAATATGTCTAGAAAATCTATTCCACAAGGAAGCAGAGGCCTTCATACGTGAAGTCGTAGCTCTCTTTGTTTTCCCCCAGGCGAATAGGGGTTGCAACGGAAAAACCCTGAGTCGTGCAACGACAAAAAGAGTCATTGTTTTTTCCTTCGCACGTACGAGAGGAATGGCTGCTGCTACAGCGACATACAAGAAAGAATGATCATTATAGAATTTGAGTCTTGTTCGTTTAGTTTTACATGTAAGAGAAACTTCGTCACTTGAACGGACAGATGAAATCAAAAACATTAGTATATACGCTGCCCCGCATATAAACAAAACTGGTTTATAATATTGTACTACTGTGACCGTCTTGGGTTTAGGCATATTAAAGGAAAATCTATTTGCATTTTTTTCCAAGTTTGCATTCTCTTTTATCGATTAGACTTTTCTGTGCAAGCAGCAAAAATACCGTAACATCAAAAATAAGCCACAAACTAGGAAAAAATGCTTTTAGTAGGGTTGTGGATAGTTTCCCTCGCCTGAAGAGGCAGAATGAGCCTGATGGGCACTGCTAAAGCTGTGCCACTGTCAATCGCGACGTACTTGAAGTTCGCCGGCAATGTTAGCCGTGAGTTGGGTACAGCCTCCGTGTGTTCCCGGCGTTACACGGGTTAGCCGGCATGTGAGGGGTATGTGAGCATTTTTTGTGTGTCTGTTAACATAATTAATAAGTCAGCATATCAAAATTAGACTACAATATATCATAATTGGACCACATCAATATCTTACATGGATATATTATACCTACATTAGATAAAAAAAGAAAAAGCCGTTTATAACCGCATGCTACGTATAGGGTTGGGAGAGAGTTGCCGCGGCCGGTGTACGGGCGGAGCAAATCTTTTTGTCCGGGAACGCTTGCGCTTGTGGAGGGACCGTGCGCTTACAAACAGGCGAAGTACGTCAATTTTTGTTTGAGTGTTTATCCCATTGACCGGAATGTTCTGTCCCTGTGTATGCAGGACACTTGTCCATAATAACGGAGAAAACGTCAGTTTTATAGTCATTCAAGTAGCCTGATCATGAACAGGACCATTGACACATGTCGTACCGATCGACATGATCGCAACCATAACAGTCGTCGCTGACGAGTAATGCCACGATGCTACTGTCAGCTTAGAGCGGATGACAGCGAGCGCGTTCACGTATAGCCGTAGTTTTAAGGGACTTTAGAGGGGGTGTTAAATACTCAAAATTATCGTGTGTCTCAACGCATTTATTTTCATTTGCGACCATAAACATGGTGACTTACATATTTTACAACATAACATGCACTTTTGATGGTTTGCTAGTATCCGTTCGACTCAAATGACACAATGGACCATCGTTAGGTGAAACTACCGAAAATCTAGTTGTTGTTGACTTGTCAGGTGGGAGTGCAGAGAAATACTTAGAAGAGCCTAGTGTAGAATTAGGGATAAAGTCGAGATAATTTGTTTGCGTTCCTGCCAGCCTTATCTGAAGCATTGTTTGTAGTTTTATCGCCCTCGTTCACGCTGAATATTCATAGACGTGGGCACTATCCGGTTCTCAGGGCCTAGACCGTATAGTGCCCACGTCAAAATTTGTATGGCCAAAAGCTGGAATGCTGGTGGTAAACGGAAGACAACAACAAAACAAGCACATTCTGTAAGGTAAGTGAACGCCCTTGGACTGTAATACTTGTAAAACGCGGTCATGCCATGGCTTTACACTGAATTCAGCTATAATGCCTGTAAGCAAAATCAATATTTTTCAAGTCGAGGAGAAAAGACGTCAATTTTGTCTTACTACGAGTGGAGACACTTTGTCTCCGCATTGCATTCTAAAAAGAGGAAGTCAAGGGACGCAGTTGATGATATTCATAAGGAATATCAGAACTAAAATTGGACAAATATTTACATTCTAATATTTACTTACTAAAGATATGTATAAAAAAGTCTTTGTTCGTTATTAAGAAAAATAAATATGTTTACTATGTCACTATAAGATGTCCTACGTGTACCATCTCTCATACGTAGACAATATACTACAGTGTAGGCTAACACAACTACAAGTCCGTTCAGAAATAGGAACAAGACAGCTGTTGAAAGTCTCTAAATGACCCTGTGGAGATTTTATTTTAAGACCAATGACATGGATGTCATCTAATGTCCGACATTATACGGATTTAGGTTAGGAATATAATGCTGTATGACTGTTTAAGTACAAGGGTATGTTTGTATCCAAGGACTAGATATCGTTTCGGCGACAAAGTTATGTGTTTACAATCTCGCCAGCGAGGTTGAGTTTTCTTTACCTTTCAAACTCTGTCTGCCTTTTATGTTGATTATGTGATTTTTGTTAAAACCGTACGCGGAACAAATCTTGCCAAGTAATGTAAACGATTTATACCACCCAACTCACCTCTTGGCCTATGAAAACGAAGTAGTGATAAATCTCGTGACGTATTAATGGCCAGGTGATCGTCTGGCTCTCATGAATGTTTACAGCCTCAATACTGTCGGTGGAACTGTATGGCGCAATGCGTGCACTTGGATACAAACAGCTAGGTTTAACAACAACAAAGCAGGTGATTTAATACACATTTCCATGTATTTAAGTACGCTCCAGACCACTGTGTTTGTAAGGAATAGACATGAAGGAATAGCAATATGACAATTTGGAAACAAAATATTGCTGCCACACTTCACGAAAATCAGAGCAAAACCAGTATGAGATAGAAAGCGCCCAGCGGACAGACTTAGAACACCATAAGCTTAGTATTTACAAGACCGTTCTTGTGTGACGATTGTGTGGATGCATTTAAACCTGTGAAGTAAATAAGATTTTCATCGCTTTTTTCGTGTGAAAATCGAAAATTCGTATCACCCCTTATCATATCGCGCGAATGTGACTCATCGAAAAATAACAAAGTTTAGCAAAATCATGCGTGGTCTTACAAGATACGAAAAATGAAGGGTTTTAAAACGCGCTAGGTCATGCTGCCACAAACACACGCTGTTTTGACTAGGTCAAAAAGGCAAACATGGCCTCAAATGACCTGCTTTGTTGCTGCGGGACAACGATCATTCAGTAGCTATGCAATAAACAGACGTTAAGGGTCATAAAAGACCTCGACCACGTGATTTGACCTTAATACGGAAGACACTAGGTTTGAGGTGTATCGGGAATGTCTTCTCTCTGATTTTAAAATTCTTTCGTGTCAACCGTTTTTAAGACATTACAAATACACAAACTGTGACTCACAAACCGCCAGATCGCCGTTCTCAACTCAACCAGCACAGACGTATCGGTTCACGTGTGCTAAAAGGAAAACTCAACTCCTGCGGGTAAGTGAATGTCCTTAGACTTCTAGACTTGTACACCACGGCCATGCCATCACTTTAAACTAAATCCAGCTTCGCTTTTTGAAGCAAAAACATCGTTTAAAAGGTTTAAACGTGTTTAGCCTTTCATACCGATGAGTTTAAAACCAATCAATATGTAGAGATGCTTCGTCTTCACATCGCATTCGAAAGAGGAAGTCATATGTTCAAGGTGTGACGTTATTTTAAACTGTTAACATTAAAAATTGAAAATGGATAAATCTTTGGAAATCTGCAAAACGTGTTTAGACAGGTATCGGCAAAAAGAGGAACACAGTCTGTACACTATTCCATAGATGTTACTGTCCGACGTTCTGTCTTTCTTTTATGTGGACCACTGTGTCTTGAAAATGAAGGAAGTTTGTATGGATACGATATTGGATAAAATGTACACCGATATTGTTAAAGATACGCTACAAATTGAGGACAGACTACTCCTGTAAGCCTCTACTGACCCTGCGCAAGGTAACTGTAAGACGAGTGAAATTTGCGACTTCGCATAGTGTAAGCCAATAGGAAGATCGATATCGTACTATGTGGCGGCATAAGAACAAGGCCATGTCTGTATCAAAGAACCACATTTCTGTTTTGGAGACAAAATTATGTGTTTGCAATCTCAAACAGTATGGGCTGGGAGTTTCCGTTGACACCCAAGTTTTGTCAACCTGTTGTGTTTATGAAAACTGTCATTGTTAGGACGTCACGCTTGAACCCGGAACGAATCTCGCTGAGCATAAATCCAAATATTCGTACCACCCAACTCACCCCTTGCCCTTTAGAAAACGACGCAGTGGTAAAACTGGTGAAGATTAAATATAAGTTGATTGTTCCGACTTTCAGTGACTGGTATAGCCTTGAACAGGACAGCTATATTGTGTCAGTTGACAAGTTAGGCGTGACGTGCACTGAGATTAACAGCCATGTTACAAAACAATTAATCAGATATTTTCATGTAGTACGACTATCCCATTGTTTCTATGTCCTTAGGCATAATGGTATGGAGCGTACAACGCCGATTAAACTCTGACTTTGGAAGCAAATGCACGTAAAATCACAGGGTGTTGTCTAAATGTCCGCCCCCAGGGGTGCGTAGGTGTTTCGTTGTATTGCTAATAAAGATATATTCTACCAACCTTTGGTGTTTTGGTCTTAAACTTAGCACTGCCCTTGACAATCTTGCGTTAAGGTTTTATCAACATGCTGTATCTATTATCTGATGAGTTTGAGTGCCTAATTGGCCAAAGTAAGCAAGGGTAAATTACTAAGCTGTGGACGCTGTCACCAGATTATCACCGGATTAAATTTGACAAAGTCAACAACGAACGCGCCAGTAAGGTATAACTGAAGAAAGGGCTGAAACTCTCAAAAGCCGTGTCCAGAGGTGGTCCGTAAAACTAGTGGACACTTTATATTCATGTATTCAGAAACAAACAGAAGGCAAAACAAACTTGAATATTCATTTGTAAACGAACATGTCGGAAAGGAGGACCTCCCAGGAATGCGTGGTATGTGTTGAACACACCTTGGTAACGTATCGGAGATGTGTTTATACTCTTCCTGCTGGCCCGGCAAAAACCACCTTGGTCGACGTGCCTAACACCGCATCGAACTGAATCAGACTTCACGGGTATATTGAAAAATTCCGTGTTAGTCGAGAACAAGAAATGGAAAAGACTTTATTAACTCGACGTTCGAGCTCGCCTTCAACTTGTCCAGTTTATCAACTGCGTTCTTGCAAATATTACGTACACTTTTGTATTAGTCTTCTTTTTCAAGTAACAAAAAAGACATGTTTTGCATACGACCGATTGTGTGCTCTGCAGTACGAGCGGTGTTGTGGGTTGGTGACTACGTGCCTGCAGATTTTATACACCGCGATATTTTGCTCTGAATTTTTCAATTGACCCCATGTGCTAAGTTAAAACACAAAGAAGAAGGTCGAATGTTCTCTCTGCAAATGAAGTAGCATTTCGAACACGAACGATTCGGATATCTTGACCTCAACATTATTAGCTACGCAGCTCGAAAGTTATGCTCGGAAACAGGACGGGAACATTAGTCAAAGCCGGATTTTGCATGGAAAGCATACAATGTACTGCATACTGCTTATGCTCCCTTGGGTCTGAGACTCCCGCCCTCTCGGCCATAAACGTCATTGAGCTGCCAAGAATATGATAGTGCAGTCGCGTGAATCTGTGTATATTTTGATACATTATTTTATCAATCCTTATACTCAACTACCTAACGCATCAAACAAGGGTCATGTCAGGTTCTTAGGACGTTCTCCAAAAGACATATAATGATTAGTGTCGCGGACTGATTTTCACCAGGTTTGAGAACTAATAAATAACTGGTCGTCAGTGTGTCTTCGCATATCAAATCGACAAGTGTATTAGTAACTTCGAGGGATCACATCCTTCACTGTAAAGTTGTTTTTATACAAAACACATTTTCGAGAAAGCTGACGTGCAAGGGAAAGACACAGCAACTGAGTCCGACGGAGGCGCAAAAAACGCGCGAAACGGTGCATTCGCATTTGTGTCCGATGTACACATCTCTGTTATTCCATTCTATCAGTCGACGAAGCCTACGTCAAATTGTAGTGAACTCCGAGCAAAGTCCCACATAACATGTAAAGGCGAGCCAGTGGCCATATGATGATGGATTGCATTAACTTCGAAGTCGAACATCCTTAACTGTAAAGCTGCGGTTTTTTTATACAAAAAAATTTTTGGGAAAGCGAATGTGCGAGGGAAAGACGGGGAAATGGAAAGACACCGCGATCGCGCGACTGAGTCCGACAGCGGCGCAAGAAGTGTTTCCCCGACAGTCAGACATATACAGTATGCTATATCATGCATTTCTAAAGCGTGTCCAAACGTTGACATAAAAAGATATGTCCAAAAGGTTTTGATTATATATAGTTATTACAGTGTTACGCAGGGTTTCACGCGGGTTCAAAAACTGACATAAAAAGATATGGTGTCCAAAAAAATTCGTTTTATTTAGCTGACTGATTTATCGTCTTTGCTATGGCCTAAACATCCCCGTTTTCGTTCGACAAGACCGTGACATCAATATCTCCCCAATGTATAGATCAACCTGGTTGAGTATTACTATGCTTCCAACGTGTCTTCGCAGCTTTCATCTCGTCTTGAAACGAATAAGCATAGGCCTATAAAAGGCATGAAAATACTTTTGCCGACTAGTCAGTTTTTATGTAACAAGCGGCGAGTTTCTTCCCCCAAACGATGACCGGCTGTAGTCAAAAACACATAGATTGTCATGTCCGTGTTTATAAACACCGATGAGCTTGACCCTCGATCCCAAAGCATGTTGGCTAATTTGTTTACCTCTATCGATCATGTGGGCTTAAACTAAACATTTCTAAGGTCAAAGGTTTCTAGTTCCGGCTTCCGGTCTGACGGACCACATCGGGACACTGACTCCACCACTTCGATTAGTGTTCTATTGCTCATAGAAGCAACCGACGAAGGCATAAATTGGCCTGTCCCCGTTTAAACATGTCAGAAAACTGTTGACGTTCGAAAAATTAGGAAATGTTTATTGTAAAGTAGCTTTCTGTGAACACGGCTTTTGAGAGTTTCAGCCCTTTCTTCAGTTATACCTTACTGGCGCGTTCGTTGTTGACTTTGTCAAATTTAATCCGATGATAATCTGGTGACAGCGTCCACAGCTTAGTAATTTACCCTTGCTTACTTTGGCCAATTAGACACCCAAACTCATCAGATAATAGATACAGCATGTTGATAAAACCTTAACGCAAGATTGTCAAGGGCAGTGCTAAGTTTAAGACCAAAACACCAAAGGTTGGTAGAATATATCTTTATTAGCAATACAACGAAACACCTACCCACCCCTGGGGACGGACATTTAGACAACACCCTGTGGTAAAATCTAAAATTTTGAACATTAGAATGACAACAGTTTAAGGTAGAAAGCGCCTCGGGAACAGTTTTGCGGACAGTATAGATCTTTAACGTGACCTCTCTTGCCCTCTAAATGTCAGGATTTATTTAAAGTGTGTGGAATGTCGGGAAACCTTCGTCGGACTGAAAGTTTATGGTTTGCATGTGTAAGAAAATTTATTGAATTTCGTCCAGCTGTAAGAGAGATTATTTTGAGAACGTCGGTTTCAGCTCGAGGACTAAAGTCGTCTTATTATTTTATATGTAGCTAACTGCGATGAAATATTTGCACTTGTGTGCAAACACCGTCTAAAACTAACAGTATAACATAATATGAATAGGTGTCAGCAACGTAGATTCAAACAAACTATTTGGAAATGAATTTAATTAATTCTGTAGATATAAAATTATCGGACTGCTGTCAGCTCAGTACAGCTGCTGGGCAATTTACTTATGTAGGCGACAATAAAGCTACTTTACTGGATGGCGTCAACCTATTTCTGCATGCATAGTGTCGGTTTTCTTTCATTTCGTTGTTTTCTGACTGTCTCTCCTATCACCAACGCCCTCGGAGACTCTTCGAGAGTGTCACTTAATTTCCTTGTTTGAGGATGTAGTATTACTAAAACTGTCTGTATTGTAATCGAGTCTAGAGGAACCAAATCAGTATCCCTAATATTCAGAAATCATAGAATATTTCTGGTAAATTTCTCCAAATCACCAACTCCCCATCACGGTCGCTTTTACGCACACACACACACACACACACAACGATCATCACAAGGAGGGCATCAGTATCTTTAATTGACATGATCCAAACTTTGAGTGTAGCTGCATAACTCTGATTTAGAAGTGAGAAAGGCAATTCGTTTCCTTCGGTTTCTGGTTTCAATGAACACGGTCTTTTGAGGTTCTCTTTTAAGGTGAAGTACTACGAATTACGTCAAAATTAAGTTGTGGTGTCATTTTCTTGAAACTTTGCACAAATATTCTTGGAAGTTGTGCAAGTGCAAAAATGAAATAAAAAATGGGGGTCACCACGCTCGTTTCCATGGAAGCGGACGTTAAAATGGCGTCGTTAGAAATAAATAAAAATGATATAATTCACTTAAACTAAAGAAAGCAATTATAAAACGCTTAGAAAATGAGTTAATTTTAATAAATACCAAGACTTAAGATCCATATCTATCGAATGTATAGTTTTCATGATGTTTGTGAAGAAATTTTAACATAAATATCGATTACAAAATGACGATATTAAAATTGTATCACTACATAATTTTCGAACTTTCTTCCTGTCGCTTTAAATGGTGTCATTTTGACCAAACTTGGCGAATAAACTCCTGACATAATACCATTTAGTTTACACTTTTAATAAAAGGGTGTCACCACACTACTTTTTACAATATCTCCAGGTTAATGGGTAATTTGCGCCATATAAATGGGAGAGAAATGTTAATTTTTCGCTCATATTGAATAAAAACCAGCTTCCTAGGGGTTCAAAATATGACCAGGTAATAGGTCACATGTATTTCTAAGAGACTTGGTCAAAAAATTAGGTAAAAGCGAAATTTCAACAATGACAGGTGATGTTAAATACATGCGCTACAAAATAACCCATTTGCGGCAGGCTGGAGTTAAATCTGCGCACAAACGTTCTAAAGCGTGTGCGCGTCCGAATTCGTCGCCCTTTACCTTAAACTGCTGTTGAGCCTGGCTAACTCAGGTGTGGAGTGGTATATAACATAAACGGTACTGTTTGTATTTTTAGGTGGAAACACTCCTTACAAAAAGACGGTGACAGGAGTGACTGTGCGTGTAAGGATTCGCGCTGGCTGCTTCTTTCCAAATTGCCGACGGTGTTTTTTATGGAAAAGTTTTGATTGGGGAAGAGGTTGCTCTGCCAGGATAGTGTTGCTGGAATACGGAGATACCATAAGAGGTAATCCTTGTTATTTGTGAACAGTAATATACAAGGAATCGTTTAAGTTATACACTGACTAGTGTGATACTTTTCATGAAGTTGAGATGATAACTTTTACAGAAATTAGCAATGCGATCAGAAGTTATCCATTTTGACAGGCCGCTGGTACCGATACTTCATCTTACACTTACAATTCACCACTGATGGACTTAACATAATGCTAGCTCTAGTTACTAGACTCAAGATTAACGTGTTTGTTATTTAAAAACAACTTACTATTGTCTCCCTTGTGAACGACAAATAGGGAGACTTTACTGAAGGAAAACTATGGATCCGTAGCAGTCTCTCATGCTCCCTCCTAAATTCTGAACAATCACAAACGGACATTCTATGGACCCAGTGGATCACACTTTGAAAGAGGTTTATTGAGTACCACAATTTGTATAATATATGTTAATATTTCCGCCTCAGTCGCAACGTGTCCCCTGTTGATTATTTTGCGGCATCGTCCTATCAAAAGACATTTGCCCTCTAATGGTCCTCAGAAATTTATTGAGATGAATTTAACCGTGTTAATTTCAGAAAGAGGAACTGTGCACCCACAAAACATTCCGATGCGTCATAGTACAAAAAACTATGAAATTGCTTGATAAAATTGTATGTAAGTTACGCCTACGGTTTGAATTAAGCGTCTATAGGTGTTCGGTAATCAGAGTACAAGTTTTTGAGAATCAAATTAAGGGTCAGCAAGTCTTTATGTCTTGTACATCTTTGATTGCATCGGCACCATGGAGACCTTGTCATATTTAGAAATATTGATCCATGACCAATCGTTTGAATAAAGTAAATTGTAAAACAAACGCTTTGGAACACATGGCCTTTTTGTATTAATTAATTTCTGTGTTTTATTAGTTTCTTTATATTGACGTGGAAGTTAATTCGTTAAATTAAAGGCTTTTTGAACGAAAAAATATGTTTGCCTACAACATGCCTGAGGCAAAGGTGACCGAAAATGACCTCGCTATTGTTGACAAGCAGTTCATTTATGTGTGTCATAGTCGCAAAGTGCTGCACCAACGTCACAAGAATTCGACCCATAAATTAAAGCTAGCTAAGCCTTCACCGAAGTTTAAATATAGATCGCCGAGGTCAGCTGTATCAAGTAAATATCACGTCAAAATCCTTAGTCTTAATCACCAGGAAAATGTTACAAATACACAAACTTTGATTTTAGAGGAATGTCGTTCCGTTTTCAGTGACTATGCACTATTTCAATTCCCTGAAACAATATCTTAAAAAGTTACCATGCTTTGCTGGCCGCCTATTATAAAATGTGATTTGTTCTATCTTGATTTTCTCTGTTACCTTTTTAACGACGGCGTCAAAACGTGGTGAAAGAAACTACAAAATGGAGTCACGACCTCATCAAAACATAGAAGCAAAGCAAAATGGGCTTTCGGCTTCATTGTTTCATTGCAATTACATCTCCTGAGAAGCACTTTTGAGGCTAGTTTTATAAGTTTTAGCCAAATCCGATGTGCACCTTTGCTGAAACTGTCGAAAACAATAAAAATGACACATCAGAGTCCAGAGCCAGATATACCATGGTGATGATGATGATGATGATGATGATGATGATGATGATGATGATAATGCAAACAGTGGCATAAGTGGTAATAAAACTGTTTGAAGCTACCGACAGTAATTACGATATATATACACTAAGTTTGGAAATAGGATAAGGTCTTTGAAAAAACTCTTTTCACTCATAATAATATCAATACAAAGAGCAAACTTGTATCCGTCGTATGGCCTTCGTGTTATCTTTGGTGATTTAATTTAAAGGTATTGTCAAATAGATTGCATGTGCATGTACAGAGTGCTAAGCTAAGCAAAATACTATTCATTACAACGTGAGTGTAATTGACACGAGGAAAAAACACCGATTTGGTTAACAAAATTTGCTCTTGGAATACGGTGCTAGATTTATATCATCCTCTAAAAGAGAATCGTCTTTAGTTCACTTAAGGATTTGTACAGTTAGACTTTGCTGAGACCAGTTGCAACTAACTGAATATTCCCTTATTTTCAAAGCAACTTTCGAAGCAGAAGTAAACTTAACCATCAGCTTCCCCGGCAACACCAAGGAGAGCTTATCAGATGAGTAATTGTCCTAAATATGTCGGCTCTAACCACTATGTGTACGTCACTCTCTAGGTTATATTTGTTGTCCAAAGGATAACCCCAGCATCGCCGACTGACCTGATAATAACAAAGAGGACTTAAATTTTGGGGTTTTTTTATTTATTTCTGACATGCAAGAGATCTAAAGAACCTTATCGCATATGTGATTCCCATCTGCTAGGACACCCTCAGAATTGGAAAGGTAGGCAGACCTCTGCAAGTAAAGCTTGAGACATAATTTATTCGCTGGGCCCAAATGAAAGCTAACTCGAAGGGTCAGTCATTCCTCTAGGTTTATTTGTTGGGGTAAATACTCATGGCATCTTAGGAAGGTTACAGTATGACATGTCATTGATAGCATCTTTTCACTGCTAATGACTAACATACGCTCCTAGATAAATTAAGGGTGAGTGATTAGCACTTCCGCGTTCATATGCACTTTCCGCCTATGTAATCAAATCGGGAATAAGCCAAGGCGCATGGTTTTAATAATATAACCGGCAACAACAAGTTTTTTCCGATTCACCGCATAAAATGCATGAAGTTCCAATGGAAAGAAGGTCCGCTTTAATCATAATCAGTATTACAGTCATAATAATGTACTTATATATGCACATATATGTGTGTATATATATATATATATATATATATATATATATATATATATATATATATATATATATATATATATATATATATTGAGTTGTACAGATAGCTCCCAGTGATAGAGTGGTTTGGTTTGGTAATAGCGGATGAATAAATTTGCACACGTTTACTGATCTGGTTGTATATTTTCTGCTTATTCTGTTGTTAATTTTGATACAACATTTCGTCCTAAAAGTAGGACTTCATCAGGTTGAAGATGACTACAAAAGGAGAATACAAACAAAACAGAACAATGTAAGGCTAGTATTGATCTTCATTAAATTCTGAACGTATTTATAGGCTGAGAAAGTTACAAAAGATATAGGATATGGCAATTCTTACCGTTTATGTGTGGCGCAGATTGAAAGTGGCAATTGAAAATTGGCGCTAATGGTTATTTATAGTGCCATTACCGCTAAATAATTTGATAGTGACAGTGCCCACAGGGAGTAGCTGTATTAACTTTGATAATTTTGACAATATTTTTGTTCAGTTTATACCATTGTGTTCTAGTTCTACTCCCTGCAGCATGTTGAACTGTCCAGTATTCAGCTTGCTAACACAGCCTGTGTATGTGTACCATGCATTTGTATCACTGACAATTGTCTGTCAGTCTTGACTCTCATCAAATTATCACCTAATACATATTAATATATACAGGCTTTGCCGACAAACTGAATATTGTGTTTGAGGATGCTGTAGGGAAACAGCAAGAAACTCTAGTTGATATATCGACAAGAAATATTGCAAAAACCATGAACTGTTGCAACTTCTGCCCTTTACTAGGTTAAGTTTTTTTTATGACAAATCATATACATGTTTAGATTTTTTCAAGATAATAGTCATTAAATGTGTCAAAATGGTTCTAGATTTTGTTAAACTGTTACAAACATTACAACAATTGGATGACATAAAAATGGTATTCATTTTTTCACTGAATTACTTACAAAAACTTGGAATTGGAAAATGTAAAACGTAAAAGGGAACCAAAATATTTTCAAGTCCCCACTACAGGCAGAGCAAAATTTTCAAGTCCCCCTCTCTACTACCCCAAACATTTTCGAATTCCCCCTGAATTCCTCCAGCCCCCCCCCCCCTAACGATTTTTTGTGAACGCAGCCTTAACTGCACGTAAAAATGACATTCTAAATATTCTTGAAGATTGAAAACAGGGAATGTCCGGTGAGAAAACTACTGGCAAAAACTTCTCCAAAATGTTAATTGTTTGACTGCCGTACATAACAATGGCAGGCGTCCCTGTGGCGTGTATGTCATTTATACTCGTTAGGTTTCGGTTGCCTTGGACGGTGAAGTTGAAATTAAATGTCTAACCGGTAATTGTTGCATTTGCAAACATACCCGCTACAGCACTTGCTGTTTTTGAAGGTATGGCAGGATCAGGAAAAACTTTGGCAGGAAGAGAGGTGTTACAAGCCTATAATCGGGCTCATTTTGGATTGACCGCCGGGGAGAACATCGCTCATTTGTTTTTGTTGGTCAATCGAAGCTACGGCGCCGCGTTCTATTCAGGCTGCTGATGTTTTAATGACCGTTAAGTTGAGCCACGGTGTTCAGTAATACACCTGCATTTTGGTTAACTTCAGCTTCGGTTAAAACACTGGCGAATCTTGGGTTGACACTTACAGCTTCACCTTACTTGGAAGTACAGTGGAATTTGATCGAGTGTCCGTTTTGCCTTGCAGAGCTCGACAAGTCTACATGTTCCTTATCATTAAAAAAGTAAACATTTGCAACAAGTTGAGTATTTGGTGTTAGATTACAGCGCACGCGGCGAACGTTTCCCAGACACTGTCTCGTCTACAATCATGACAGTCGTTTCAGCATGCCACTCATGCACAACAAGCTTGACACCGCACTATAGCTATAGCACATCATCAAAGTTTTCTTTCAGCTATTTGTGTACTTTGATTTGGGAAATACAACTCAGACAAAACTCACTGGCCTATTTTTCGAGTGTCGGATCTATATCTCGAGGAAAGTTCTCAACATCAACCGGACTGACTCTAAGCGTTTTATTACAGTGAAACATTGTATTTTTTCAGCAAGGTAAAGAATATTTTGAAGGCAGAGAGATATCATCGTCCCCTCCATACTAACCCCGGGACTAACCCGTTGCCGTGTATGATGCCGTCCGGGAAATTAAGTGCCAAAATACGGTGAATTATTTCAGAAACACTGGGTGTGTTATTCAAGGGCACAAAATGCACCGTGTTGATTGAATTGCACTTGCATGTGCAAAATCAACACTTTTCTTCAAGTCTATTTTGTAGCTCAGAGAAGTGTCAATTGAGAAAGTTTCATTTAGCTGAGAAAAAAGAGAAAGCGGGATTTAAGTTTCATTTAGGAGTGTTTAGCATTTTCTGGTTGACAATATTCAGTGTTGTATCGTGTCAAACTTGTCGATAGAGTAGACTGCACTGGCAATGCTACAGACTACATGCTGAAGGAACTGTTGCCGTGATTGCTGACATCGAGAGGAGATGAAAAGTTTTTTTTTTAAAAAAAAAAGAATTTACTTGTTTCTTCATAAAGTTCCCAATTTAAAGTAAACACCTAAAAGAAAACTGGTGATGTGCATGTAGTGCAGTGCTATGCTTGTTGTGAGTGACATGCTGAAACGACTGCAGTGATCGTGACGAGACAGTGTATAGGAAACGTTTGCCGCGCGCTGTAATCTAACACCAACCAAAGACGAAGACTCAATTTGTTGCAAATGTTTACTTTTCTAATGATAAGCAACATTTAGACTCGTCGAGCTCTGCAAGGCAAACCGGACACTCAAGCAAATTCCACTGTACTTGTACATTGGACCGTTAGCATAGTGACTATAGGCTGCGCCGACGTCGCGCGTTGATGTTTTTGCTTCGCTGACGAAAACTGCTCTTCCGGATAACAATATCATCCTCACACTGCGAGAAGTACATGCGATGTTCTTTGTCATAGTTTTTATTGGCCATTAATGTCATCCATTTTATGATAACTAGCACCACACCTAGGTGAAATGAAATCTTGCACACGACAATCTTTGTGTTTACAAACAAAAATAGTTCAAAATTGGTAAAATGGCATAATGTTTTTGGCATTGCACTGCAGTGCAAATGCCGATAGTACGCGCGCTTCGATGCAAGTAAACTGTGGTACATATGTAGTAATATCTGTTACATAAGTTTCATGTATCCTGCAATCATCAGACAGATGATTGATCATCTGTCTGATGATTGCAGCATGCAT